>NW_026622764.1:7602396-7904473 GCF_023065955.2 Ursus arctos
CTCCGCTATGAGCCTGCTTCTTCCTCTCCCACTCACCCTACTTGTGCTCCCTCTCTCGCTGGCTGTCTCTATCTCTGTCGAATAAATAAATAAAATCTTAAAAAAAAAAAAAAAAAGAAAGTAAAAATTTCCCATATACCCCTTTCCTGGTACATGTATTCCCTCACACGTGATCAACATTCCACATACAGTTTTTGAAACATTTGTCTTGAGATAATGGTAGATTTACATGCACTGTGTAAAAGCTTACAGAGAGATCCCACTGTGCCCTACACGTATGACCCCCGCTTCTGACATCTTGCACGATTATAGTAGATCGCAGCTTCTAGTAGATCAGGATTTTGACATTGATATAATCCACTGCCCTGATGCGGATTTCACTAGTTACACGGATACTCGTTTGTGGATGTGCACTTGGCTGTACGTAATTTTATCACATGTAGACTTGTATGGTCACCTCCACAGTCAAGATACAGGACATTTCCATCACAGAAATCCCTCATGCTATACTATTTATCTTCTGGGTGCCTGGGTGGCTCAGTCATTAAGCGTCTGCCTTTGACTCAGGGCATGATCCCGGCGTTCTGGGATCGAGCCCCACATCAGGCTCCTCTGCTGGGAGCCTGCTTCTTCCTCTCCCACTCCCCCTGCTTGTGTTCCCTCTCTCACTGGCTGTCTCTCTCTCTGTCAAAGAAACAAAATCTTTAAAAAAAACAAAAAACAAATACATGTGGGGCACCTGGGTGGCTCAGTCAGTTAAGCATCTGTCTTCATTTCAGTTCAGGTCATGATCTCAGGATTGTAAGATCAAGCCCCACCTCGGACTCCGAGCTGGGCAGGGAGCCTGCCTGAGATTCTCTCGCTTCCTCTCCTTCTGCCCCTCCCCCCTTAAAAAAAAAACAAAACAGAAAAACAAAACAAAAAACAAATACATGTAACATGAGCCAGGCAGGGTTCTATGAATTTTCAAAAAGTTAACTCATTAAATATTCTTTTTCCCAATTTCACAGGAGGAAAATTAAGAGAAAGGGAAATGAATACATTTCCCTGAGCTATAGACCTTGTAAGTTTCATGGTTCATTATAAGATTCGAACCCACAACACCAAGATCCAGAGTTAGGGTTTCAGACTGTATGTCGACTCACTCCACAAATGATGAGAGAACCCATGTGTATCTGCTTTGAGTGAAAAAAAATACTTAATGTACATGTATGTCTTTTTTGTGATTCACCATTTTTATCATCCTTTTGAATTATTAAATTAAATACTGTCCTTGGATGGTCTGATAAAATGGTTGACTTACATGGTTAAAACCTACAAAGTTTTCTTAACCTAGGAACAATAAAAAATATGAAACTATATCTCTTTATAAAACAAAATCCAAAAAGCAATCTAATGTAAACTTAGAACTTCTCTCAGAATTATAAAATTGACTGTCAATATAAAATTATTCAAAATCCAAGAAATTGAAAACCTTGACTAAATGGGATTCACTTCAGTTTTCACATATCATCAGAGCAGATGGGAGACCCTCCTCTTTGTCAATAAGGATTGGGTTCCTTATTGTTTCCTTATCTAATAAAGAATGTTTATTTAAGCATCTACTATGCACCATAGATTTTCAAAGGGGTTGTGATCTTAGTTCTCATCTTTATCCTAAATGAGTCTCTAGTCCAGGAGGTATATACTGATAAATCATAATGCTCCGGGGTAAACGCAACCCACAAAGGGTGTTGAAAAGAACTCTGCTTAGGGAGATGAGGGGTGATAGTCAAGGAGCACTTCATGGGAGAGATGACAAAGTTGCTTATAATGTAGAAATGGAAGGACCAAATATCTGGAGGTTGAGTAATGACATGCACTGATGACTTATAATGAAACTACAAAAAAGTAACATGGGAGATGCATTGGAAAGTGATAAGATAGAGGGTCACGGTGGTACCAGAAGAACGACATTTTGTCATATATGTCAGATGACATTAAGCAGAGCAAGGAGCAAATACCAGAATTTCACCCTCAACCCTTAGAGCTAATGATGTTGCCTCCCTGTTTTGCCAAACTTTGAATTTGATCCCTTGGGATCTATGGTAAATACTGCTTGGGATACTGCCATAAGTATCTCACACTGGTCATGAGCACAGGTTTAGATTAATATTTACCTGGTCTTGAATTCTGCAGTTTTTACCTTCTAGATATGTGAATTAGGCATAATAATGGTTCCTACTTCTGTGTTTCAGAAAATAGGGAAAATAATTGAATTCATCTTATAAGTTTGTTGTTAAATTTCAATAGAAATATATCTGTAGATTTATATTAGATATACTGAATATATCTATATATTTAATAGAATGATAACTCCATATCACAGTGTCTGGCACATAATAAGTGCTCAGCTAAAGGCAGATATTAGTTCTGTCTCTGCCTAGCAATAGCTGGCTGTTTTGTCCAGTCTTATAGTATTTGTCATGCATTGCTGGGATTTTAGGGTGAATTCCCCTGGTCTGCTTTGCACCATTGCTGACTATGTCCTAATTGGCAGAAGGATGTGTTTTTATCTAATTAGGATTGCTGCATGCGTGAGCCACCGTGGAGATGTGGTTTGGTTTAAGGTGGCTTTGCTGTGAGCACAATCCTGAGACTCGGTTAGGGCAAAGGGAAGTCAAGTCTTGCATTCTTGGCACAGGCAGAAAGATGTGTAACAGCAAGAGTGCTCAGGGAGGAATGTCTCTCAACAAGCAAGATTCCTGAAGTATAGCACTGAATAATTAATAATACTGCAATATATGTTGATGGTATCATTTGCTCAATTTACATAAATTACTAAGTACCTACTCTGTATCAAGCACCGTGATGAATGCACGAAATAGGTCTGATTCCTGCTTCAGCTCAGTGAAGGAGACAAAAATCAAGAAATCAGGGCGTAGATAAATACATAATTTCTGATTTTCACAAGGGCTATAAATTAAAAGAGAAAGAGAGAGCTTGAAGCAGAAATTAAGGAGAGCATCTAATTTAGTTTCAAGAGTCAGTAAAGGCCTCTCCGAGAAAGTGACAAGTAAGTAACCACGTGAATAACTGGTGAGTATCCTGTTGCGTGCTGGATTCTTGAAGTGTTCCCTTTTAGACCACATAGTAAAATACAAAATGCCTTTATCTTCATTCAAAATTCTTCCACCTCATTCATTTTAGGGTCAGAATTTTTTTTTTTTTTTTTAATGAGAGAGTTCTAAATATCTCACCTGCATTTGAGGGGCACAGTTGAAAATTCTGAAACTAGAATCTGCTGTTTCTTCTAATGTATACTTTATTCCATAGGTACACTTTCTTTTACTGAGTCCCATTATTATAAGAAGTTCCATAAATTTTAAGAAAAAAATCAAAAGGAAATCACACATTTGGAAGAACATACGCATTTTCGCTCTGTGAAAGATAAATGCAATGTGTCTTCCTTTGATCAGAGAGGAACCTCTGAAGAATTAATTCTACAGTAGACACAGAGGGATAATTCGTTCAGCGTCTTTGAATTTCGTTCTGACTTATAAAATGATTCATGTTCCTCTGATATTTTAAAGATCACTTGTCATTACGGTTTCCTAATTTGTCATTTGATAGACTCAAACAGCCCTGAACGAGCATCTCTGATTCAAAAGAATGATTCTTTAATTTCAGGCTCCCCTCTACTTCCTGTCAATGTAGCAGTGTCCCAGCTGATCTCAAACCAAGATACTGTTTGGATGTTTGTGGAACTGGTAGGCTGTTCATCTCTCTGGCACATATTTTCATGAATTGCTCAAAAGCTTTTAAGGGTGTTTTCAGGATTTGAGGGAAGAAACAGAAGGAGACAAGTGCAAGAGTAGAGATACACAGAGTGGGTGGGGGGAGCAGAGAGAGAGAGAGAGACAGAGTCATAGATGGAGAGAAAACAGTAAAGCAATGGAATGGTTTCTGACTGCCCACCGTGGTAGACTACTTTAGAGAGTGCTCTATAGTGAGAGTACTTGTGTTAGGGTTCTCCAGAGAAATGGCTCACAGGATTTTGGAGACAGAAATTTCATGAACTGCTATCTGCAAGGAAGAGACCCAAGGAAGCCAGTGGTGTAATTCAGTCCAAGTCCAAAGGTCTGAGAACCAGGCAAGTCAATGGTTTGCATCTTACTGCAAGGACCAGAGAAAATGAGATGAGATGTCACAATTCAATCAAGCAGGTTGGAAGTGAGGAAAGGAATAAAATCCTCCTTCCTCTGCCTTTTGTTCTATTCAGGCCCTCAATGGATTAGATAATGCCCACCCACAGTGGGGAGCCTAATCTACTGAGTCTACCAATTCAAGTGCTAATCTAACCTAGAAACACCTTCAGAAGCACAACCAGAAAAAAATGTTAATTTGGGCATCTCATGGCCAGTCAAGGTGACACATAAAATTAACCACACTGCTGTTAGAATCAGAAGCTAAGAAGTTATTTTATTTATTTTTTAAAAGATTTATTTATTTTATTTGAGGGAGAGAGAGTTTGAGAGAGAGAATGAGAGTAGGGGGAGGGGCAAAGGGAAAGAATCTTCAAGCAGACTCTCTGCCAAGCACGGACCCCCACGCAGGGCTTGATCTCACAACCCATGAGATCATAAACTGAGCCAAAACCAAGAGTCGGATGCTTAACCGCCTGAGCCAGTCAGGTGCGCCAGAAGCTAAGAAGTTATTTTAATAATAACTTCAATGACAAAACTTTTTCAGAACCTATTTCAAGTGAGACGCAAATTTGAGTTGAGCTCAATGCTTCCTTCCTCCACCAGACACCTTGCTATTGTAATCCATGAATTTGGGTAATCTGAGGACTCATAAATTCTCAAGAGAGACAGAGTAAGATACCTCGATGAAGCAACCAAAGCAAATGAAATTGTGCAGAAATTTTTGAAAACACATAGAAATATTCCCAGGAATTCCAGAGAAGATTACGTGAAACAACCAAGAGTCACTACTGCAGAGTTCCTGTGGTTATAAAAGGTGGGACCTAAAGTCCTATGAATTAGTACATGAAAGCTTATGTAAGCACTCCCCACCCCCCCGGCCCCCCTGTAAGCACAAACACATCCTCAAAACCTTGGTTTGGGTCACTGTGATACCAAACGACATCATTACACCCAAGAGTAAATAAGAAATAAAGAGAAACATTTCAATAAATTCTTGATGTATCAAAATGAAAACCAGTTAGTTGATTCACTGCAATTTTGACTCCAAGTCATTTGACTAGTTATAGATGTAATCATAGTTTACAAAAGTATGACCAGTGGAGTAATCTCTCCATGCACTTTTTAAATGCCCACACCTTTGAGTTTTTCATTTTTATGAAATTACAAACAGATGGCCCTAATACTGTATTTATAACTTAAAATGTTAGGATCTAATCTTTGCCCCTTATTTCGCTCATATCTTATTAAAGCCACAAATTTAAAAACCATTAATTATTTAAAGGACATCTTTAGGTTACTTATACTTCTAACTTTCTTTAAATAATTGGATTGACTTATTTTACCACCTTTCTATTCAAAAGGCTGACTTGGACTTTGTCACAGAAATCAAATACCCATCACCTAGTGGCACATATGTAAACAAAACTAAACCAAACCCCCCAAACCCAAGTGGGTTCTGAAAGAGTGTGTTTTCAAAAATGTCCTCAACGTTATTTGTCATCACACGTTCACCTCCAGAATCTTGCCATTCCTCCATCAAGTGGTAGAATCTATGTCTCCTCCCCTTGAATCTGGTGAGTCTGTGATTGCTACAACTAATAGAATAAGAAAGAAGTGATTAAATCAACACCCCCCCCAAAACGAGATAGAGCTTTTCTCTGGATTTCTTTTATTCATTGTGAAGTTCAGGATCAATAAAGAAACCCAAGTAGAAAAAAACTGAAGTCTCAGCTCTCATCTTTAGCTCTTGGTTAACAGCTAGGCAAAAGTTTCCTGACATGTGAGAAATAGACCATGCTGGAAATGGATCCTCCACCCTTTAGGGGAATTGTCCCAGCTAATGTTCTATAAAGTACCACCAAGCCCTGGCCAAATTATAAATTCATAAATAGAATAACTGACAATTGTTTTTAAGACCTTTAGCTTTGGAGTGATTTATTTTGAAGCAATCAATAACCACTATATCAAATGCTAAAAGAATTTAAGTTTCCAAAATTGATAAACAAGGCAAAATGAGAATTGCAAATTCTTTAACTGCTATATTAGAGCATTGTATAACAGGTCTTCAAGAGGATTATTTAATTTTCTAGCTGATGAACCTCAGTTTGGCTTATTATGCACACTTGATTAAGACACAGGTTCTGTACAGTTATGTGTCAGCTTGTATATTTTTTCTCCAGCAAAGATGCAAATGATTTCTGTCCTGTAGAGAGAACAACCACAAAAGTTACAGACTTATTGCCCCATAGGGCATTAACCAGTTTTTGATCTATTAGTAAATTCTTTCTGTATTCTTTAGCTGTTTGAATATTGATACTCAGTCCCTTAAGGTGTCTTTGAACCAGAATTACCATCCTATTTATTACCTCACTAATGAGCTAAGAAAATCTTCAGTATGTGTTTATATTAGAATGATAGTCATGTCTTTGACTTCTTAGAAAAGATATATTATGGCATGTGTAAGCTAAATATAGTTTTAATTGAAGGGAGCTAGTGATATTAGTGAAAATAATAGAGTAGGGATCTCCAAAAATTCTCTCCAATATTGTCAGTACAGGAAACAGCAACAGGAAAACTGGCAAAAATGGTCAGAATCAACATTTTAGAACTCTTGATAGTAATAAAACACTTGCAGCAATCTGAGGAGTATGCATTCAGGTAAAATGGCTGGATTGTAGTAAGAACAGTGAGCCTTGTGATATTTTTACTTATGCTATTTCCATCCTCCTCCCTTCAGCTCTTCAGTAGCCTTGAAAACCAACAGCTGTAATCATGGTCAAAGCAAGTTACCTGTCAGCCACAAGTAGGGGCAGAACAAGGTAGGGGCTCCTTTAAAACCTCATTTCAAGAAAAGTGTTATTATTTAACCTGTCTGGGGGTTCCCCAAAGACTCCACTTGAAAGAATGTTTTTATCTGACCTGACTCAGAGCTTACCCAGTACAGACACCTTTTCTCTAGGGACATTTGTCAAAAACAATTAGCAGCAATTGTTTATTTCCAGCTGCCCAAGATCATAGATCTTGGAGTTGGGGAAGGCAACAGGTTAATAAAAAAGCTTAAGAAGAAAAACCAAGGAATGAGATGTCCATAAGGGCTTTGAAAAACTGACGTATTCCTGAGAAGCTAGAAGACCACAAGCATGCATAGATCTGTACACATGTCCGAAATACTAGAAAAGGTGCTAATCTCTCACCTCTGGCTGACCTTGAGCCTCAGTGGAAGCCGGATCGGAAACAGAGCTGTCAACTGTCTGGTTGAGTGTTAAAGCCACAGCCATGATGCACAAAGAACACTCTGTTAAAACTGGGAGATAAATGGTTCCAAACATGTAAAGAACTATGTGACCAAGGATTAGCTGACCACTAAGTTAACCAGAGGCTTCGTAGCCATACATGACAAAAAACACACACTTTGTGGTTAGTTCAGGAAAGTCACTAAGCAAACAAATACCATTAGCACCAACAATAAACCCTGGGAATGAGAAAGATCTGGTTTCCAGAGATGTCACATCACTGTTATTTAAAATGTCCAATTTCAACAACAACAACAACAAAAATATGAAGCCTGCAAAGAAATAAGAAAGTATACCTATACACTGGAATAAAAACAATTAACAAGACTGCCCGTGGGAGCCCAAACATTGAATGTATACCAGACAGACTTTCAATCAGCTATTTTAAATATGTTCAAAGGACTAAAAGAAATAATCTCCAGAGAAAGAAAAGACAAAGTGAGAAGTTTGTCTCACCCAATAGGGAATACCAGCAAAGAGATAGAGATTATGAAAAAGAACCATAGAAATTCTGTAGTTAAAATGTTCAATTATTATAGAGAAAAATGTAGAGATGTTCCACAGCAGATTTGAGCCAGTATAAAATTAATCCATATTGAAGACTGGTCAACTGAGGTTATTTAATCAGAACAGAAAGTAAAAAGAATGACACAAAATGGACAGAATTGCAGAGATCGGTGGATGTCATCAGGCAGTCTATAAAGTAAAATTTATGTCTGCCAATTTGCTATTATAATCATAAGAGGGAAAGGAGAGTGAGAAAGTGACAGAAAGAATATTTGAAGAAATAATGGTCAAGAAATTCCCAACTTCGAAGAAAATTAATAATCTACACATCTTAGAAGTTCATCAAACTGGAAGCAGGATACACTCAAAGAGATTCACAGCTAGACTCATCTATTCAAGCTGTCAAAAGACAAAGACAAAAAGAGCAAGACTTACTCGTCATACACAAGAGATCCTTAATAAGCTTACTGCCTGATGACCCATCAGAAACCATGAAGGCCAGCAGGTAATGGGGCTATATTTTCAAACTAATGAAAGAAATACACTGTCAAAGAAAAATTCAATACACAGCAAAGGTATTCTTCAAAAAATGAGAAATTAATAAATAACGACATCCCCAGATACAACCGAGAAATACAAGAAATATTAAAGGGAGTCTTTCTGGCCTAAGGAAATGGACACTAGACAGTAATTCAAATACACAAAAAGTAATAAAAGGCACCATTAATTGTAACTACATGGGTAAATATAAAACATGATATGAATGTATTTTCTATTCATAACTCTTTTCTCCACCTTTATTTAAAAACAATTGCATAAAATAATAATTATAAATTTGTGTTGATGGACACAATGATAAATATGTGATTTCTATGATAATAACAGCACAAATGAGAGGCCAAGACACAGAATAACATAGGAGAAAAGGTTTTATATACAATGGAAATAGAGTTGTTATTCATTCGAACTAGATTATTATAAATTAAAAGGTTTGCTATATCTCCATGACAATCACTAAGAAAATAACTCCAAAATATAACAAAATAAATGACAACGGAATTATAGTTGCACACTAGGAAATGTCTATATAATATAAGGGGATACAGCAATGCAGCAATAGATGAACAAAGGACATAATAGGGAAACAGAGACATAAATCCTATTTTTTCAGAAATTATAAGAGTAAATGGACTAAAAATTCAAACCACTCCAAATCCCCTCCAAACATCAAAATTATGCAGACAATATACGGTTGAGTATTTTGAGGATTTTGATCTAGTTTTGGAATTTTACTGGCTAATTACATTATGGGTGTTATAAATCCTTAGGCAATTGCATACTATCTTTAAAAACATGGCACAAGCTTATTATGCAGATATAACAGATGGATATTTTGTTAGTCTAGAATTGATATTATGGTCTTTCACTCTTCTTTATCACTTTTATGAAAAACTCCAGGCTATAAACTATATCGAGAAGAAAGAGGAGAGGGAGAAAATACAGAAGGAAAAGAAAATTTTACTCATGCAACATAGAACAAACCTAAAGAGAGATGATCATTTTCCCATAAGCAGGATACCATTTTGGTAAATTTATATGCATAATGTACGTAGTAACTTAAACTGTTTGCTATAGGACACACTTGAAGCTAAAGCATCAATATAAACCTTTGATGATTTAGATGGACTTTCACAGAGACTTCAATGAGGAAGCATTGAAAGTTACAAACACAGTTTTATATAAAGGGTGTTATGAGGGGCAGCTGGGTGGCAAAGTCAGTTAAGAGGCTGACTTCAGGTCCTGGGATTGAGCCCAAGTCACATTAGGCTCTGCACTCAGCAGGGAGTCTCCTTCTCCCACTCCTTCTGCCCCTTCCACTGCTCATGCTCTCTCTCTTTCTCTTTCAAATAGTCTTCTTTAAAAAAAAAAAAGAGAGAGAGAGAGAGAGAGAATGTTATGAGTGGCATAACATATAAATAAGCTTTTTCCAACTACCAGTTAGTAAACATTGATCTTCAAATCTCAGCTTGGCAAGGAACATCTGGGGGGACTGTTAAACGTGGAGATTTCCAAGGCTTCCTAGTAGAGATGCTGTTTTACCAAATTTGGTTGAATTATGGTATCAAGATGGCCCTGCTTGTCTGTATTTTCTAAGCAAGGATCTAAGACATTCCTGAAGCATGCTGTTAGCCAATTGCATTTTGAGAAATACGGCCCTGGCAGTGTTTTTGTTTGCTTTCAATTCTGATCACATAGACATTGTGTGCAGGCTGATTACATATCTAAGAAAAATTGAAACTGTTCTTGACTTGAAAGTTTTAAGATACCAAATTGATTATTTGAGAGGAAATCAATTTATACTGTGAAAATAATTATGATCCACTTACTAAAGTTAACTTTGGTGTATATAATTATAAGAACTAATATAAACATATATTTGCCAAGTTAACATTTTATTTATTTGCCAAGTTTACATTTTAATTAAATAAATATATGTTATATATAAATATGTATATTTATATATATTTAGCAGAGAACTGTGCACCAGTTACCAATGCCAGAGGAAGACTCCAAAGACATGGAGGATAGCAAAGATTATCACTATGCTAACCACCAGCAATAGAAGTCAAATACTTCCGCCCATTGCACCTTGGAATCAGAGTCACAAAGGAGAAAGTACGATGAGGCCAACACTGAATGAGACAGCACTTTCCTCACATAGGAAAGAGAGCAAGGTCGGCTTCAGTGGTGGGCATCAGTCCTCCACGGCCAGGAGTCACTCCTGGTGTCCAAGGCATTTGGCTTCTATCCATCCTCTCTGTGCCGCAGTAGAAGGACCCTGCCCCTCCCTCTGGAGGCCAGATACATCAGTAGGGCTGGCCAGGGGCAATATGATGCACGTATTTGAAGTAAAGACGAAAGTGAGTCTGAAACAAGATGTTCCCGCGCAAAGTGATAAGTCCACAAATTGTATGGGCTCTTTATCTCTTGGTAAGGAAGTGTTCTGGGCCCAAGGCTCGTTCTTAAGCAGCTGAGTATCTGGGGTTAAAAGGCTTCATGCAGGAGGTTGCCTTTCCCAACATTATAAATATAATATAAATGTGTATATTTATATTTTATAGATATGTTTAGATTTTCGTGTGATCTATCTCATTTATTAATTATATATAACATTTAATAAATGAGCATTTATCATAATGCTGATACTTCTATTGGTAACATCTACTAGGTGTGGCTGAAGAAATACTTCTGAGTGTTTGCAGAGCCTCTTCTTCCACCACCGGCTTCCTCATTGACCTCTTCCATGTCCCACCCATCAACCTTTCTTCATAGCCTCTTCAGTCAGTTTAGATATACTGACCACGGTGCTGTATTAACACGAATTTTAAATGTTAAATTGCAGAAGGAGGGATCAATCGTATATGCTACGTACCAAGCACCACTGCGCTGGGTTCCTTGCAAAACTTACTTTATTATTTAATTAAAATTACTTAATTTGTGTCATCCCAGGTTTTGTTTTGTTATGGTGGGTTGTTTTTGCTTTTTTAATTTGTTTTTGTTGACACACAGAATTTTGTAGATCTTTTAAGTGCAGAAGAAGGGCTTTTCTAGTGTGTGTTCTGGAACATTCCTGCAACAAAGCTCTGCTCACAGATCTGACAGTGGGAGACGCACTACCATGCATCAAAAAGCTTAAAAAGCACTCCTGAAAGCAACTTGAAGACAAAGTACTCACCGGAATATTAACCTTATGACCCTTCCCATTGCTTAAAAGAAGTGGTTGAAAAACAACTTGGCTCTGTGTCCCTGCAGCCCTTCATAAACTAAAACAACATGGCCCTGAACTCTCAGTAAACAAAATTTTGAACAATATTTGTACGTTTAGCTATACATTTGTAAATATGTTACCACTGGATATCATCTATGAGTAATAATTAATTCTTTCATCATTATATAAGTATCTAAGTAGAATGTCTAATATTTTTTCCCTGTGTGCCAATAAATTTCCTTGAACATGCACCCCAATGTGGGGACCCCTGGTTTTGAGAAACTCTCCATTGCTTGTTGGCTATTGTTACGGCTGTGTAATCTGTGACTAAAACGCTCTCTTTTGTTTCTCATCATATGTGAGTTGACCAATAAATACTCTCTTTCCTTAAACAAATAATGAATCCCAATCTACATTGAGATTGTCATGAATATGGTATGAAACGAATCCGTTTACATTCTTTTTTCTATTCTATCTTTCTATCCAGGAAGGCTCATGGTTGTACAGAGGTGATGTTTCAGTGGTATCAGGCATTCCTAACGCCACCCAAATTCAATCTCAATATGTGTACAAAAAAATCACGGGTGAAAAGAAAAAATAATTCCTTTAGACTCTTCCTATAAACCAATAGTCATTCTTCTGGCCAAAGCAATCCTGATGTTTCACTTATAATGCCACCAAAGGAGATTTGCCCTAATTCCGCTAATTCTTGAGTGTCTATAGCTTCCTTTGAATGGTTCTTCCAGCATCTATAAAGTTTTGATAATTTAAATTATAGATGCATGGGGCGCCTGGGTGGCACAGCGGTTAAGCGCCTGCCTTCGGCTCAGGGCGTGATCCCGGCGTTGTGGGATCGAGCCCCACATCCTCCGCTCCGCTATGAGCCTGCTTCTTCCTCTCCCACTCCCCCTGCTTGTGTTCCCTCTCTCGCTGGCTGCCTCTATCTCTGTCAAATAAATAAATAAAATCTTTAAAAAAAATAAAAATAAATTATAGATGCATGCAAATTGTCCACAGGAACTAGAGCTTATTTTTCCTCTTCCGAATATATTTTTTGTGTTTCATGGTTGGGCTTTGTAAGATTCCTATTAGAATTGAGGCAACTTCTCGGATTCATACAATGGAAAATATTTTATATTTATTTCAATAGCACTGCCTTTCAACTGCTATAATTTTAATCCCATCTAAAAGCAACAATCAAAAACGATGTGAGCTGAGAAAGAAAATAAATAGTTTAAACCCTCGGTTGTGGTGTACATATCTTTTTGCAATTCAACTGCGCGAATTTGTCATCTAATCTTTTCTAAAACACGCAGCAGGAACTTTCGGAGGGCCCATCAGAGGCAATCCCGGCATGATCAAACGTGGGGAAAAGGGAGCTTTATATTTTCAAACAGGAAATAGGATTTAAAAAATAACTTGTGATCAATGGTTTATTATCTTTCATTGGACCTCAGACTCTGGTTTCTCTTATGAAGTCTTAGGCTGTTAAAATTTCAGATGATTATTTGACTAGAAGTCACTAAATCGTAGGAAATTAGTAAGTAGCGTGTTTTGAGTAATTTAAATATTTTTCCAGAGGTGCAAATTTGTAAAATAAAGGAGGAACAGGATTAGTATTTATTAAAAAGAAAATAGGAGTTCTAATTTTAAGTATTGCATGAAGACAATCTTATCCAAAGGTTATTTGCTAAGAGTTTAGTATTTATATATGACCATAACCCGACTGCTGTGTAAATGTGGGCATATTTTCTGTATATTCCTCTATCTTTCCTTCCTTCCTCTTCCTTCCTTCCTTCCTTCCTTTCTTTCTTTCTTTCTTTCTTTCTTTCTTTCTTTCTTTCTTTCTTTCATCCATCTTCTATCTCTCTATCTCTCATGTATCTTACTAACCATACATCCGTCTATATTTCTATATCATCTGGCTTACTATATGAGAATCAAACAGATCATAGCACAGACCATTTTATAATTTGAATTTTGTCAATTAACTATATAACATGATGTTATTTCTATAAACATTCATGGTAATTGCTAAAAATAGAGTATTATATTGATAACTGTGAACTGTATTTCATTTTGTTGATGTTGTAACAGACACTACAGGTTGCATTCCTGATAATTATTTTTCTCTCTGACAGGTTCCCAAATCTGTGTAGGTATCCACTCATTACCTGTGGAACCTGGGGAAAGTTCAGACTATTCCATTCTCCAGAAAGAAGTTCTGAAAGACTTAGAGGAATTAATGTGGCCCATTCTCCTTTATAGAGAGAGCTTTTGAGATGAAAATATGACATAGTTCTGGTAAATGTGATGTAACACATGGTGTTTTGATTTAAATATACTGCAATTAATACGTGTTATTATCATTAACACTAGTATATTCAGAGAATAGTTCTAGCAGGGCCTACCTGATAATCCAAAGAAATTTCCAAAGTAATTCCACTGACTCTTTGGAGGTCATGATTTGAAAGTATAATATCTGACACATTCTCAACTTTTGAGATCCAGTTGTATTTTACGTTTTCATATTCTGGTTATTATTTACTTAATTATTTTTAGAAAGTTTGGATTTATAGAACATTACAGTACTGAATATTAATATTTATCCAAATGCCTCAGAGATATTGACATTCTGCCCTAGGTTTGTTTGTGACTAAAGTCGCCTGAGTTCTCTGCGAATCACAGGCCATTTAAGACCTCAACTTCAATCCAGGGAACTCCTAGATTTTCACAGCATAATGTAATTATACTGTTGAGTGAGCACAAAGTGAAATATTTAGGGGCGCCTGAGTGGCTCAGCCGTTAAGCGTCTGCCTTCAGCTCAGGTCATGATCCTGGGGTCCTGGGATCGAGCCCCACATTGGGGTCCCTGCTCAGCTGGAAACTTGCTTCTCCCTCTCCCACTCCCCTTGCTTGTGTTCCCTCTCTCGCTGTCTCTCTCTCTGTCAAATAAATAAATAAAATCTTTTAAAAAAATAAAAATAAAGTGAAATATTTAAATGACATTTTTGCCCTAAGTATCACAATTGCAGATTTTTTTTTAGTAATTAAAAAACATTTATGATTCTTTTTCACATGTCCAGTGAACACAGTTTCATCTACTGTTGTGAGGAAAGAAGACTGAAGATGCGCGATTTTTAAAAATACGGCTGTTGTGTTTTGCTAACTTATTTATTCAACAGCTAGATTAAAACTTCTTGTTCTCAGTGGTTTACTTAAGGACACCGTGGGGACAGTTTGAACACTTAGATACAGCAATTAGTTTTGTATACACACAAAATACAAGAAAGACAGGTGATATCAAATATCAAATTGATTAAAATACAGATCTTTTCATTTGCAAGTCTTGCTTTTCAAGGAAGGGCTGAAATGAAAGTTCTGGAAATTCAGGAGGAAAATTAGGGATGTAGGATTATCAGCTGCATGTTTGTTTTGCCCAAATACATCCTATCACTGCCCGGCACTGTGTAATTAATTGAAGGATGTGTGCACGTGTGTGTAAGGTAAGACTAATGAATATAGTCTCTTTTTTTAATCCCAGGGGTTACCTGGTTCTTCCCAGACCATATTGATGAGGCACTGAGTTTCACAGACACAAACACATCTAAAAATGGCTCCATCTCAAGTGAATTCAATGACAGAGAACACGGTCTCCCTATTGCATTTGATTCATCCATCATGAATGTAAACAGGGTCAGTCCTAGTCACCAAGTATAACCCTTTGGTTTTAAATTTAGTATATGACAGGGATTCATTTTCTCTCCAGAAATGTGATGCTAAATATTGACCATTTAAAATCTAATAAAACGCTGAACAGAAAAGATTAATAAATCAAATGCATTAACATTGCAAATGCCTTTGAATTGTGCAGGTTGCCATCCTAGCACTGATTTTATTTGACTCCATGGTACCATTAGGCGGCTGCTGCTCTAATTTTAGCTCACTGAACGCCTGATGAAATGTCACGTACCGCCAGGCCATTCTACGCACATCCACTCTTCCATCTGCAGTGTGCAAGTTTAGACAGTTATTCTTTGAAAGAACTCTTAATGGGCTTTAGCATTTGATAAATTGTGAACTATTTCACCTAGAACAAGGCTCTCCTCGTCAAAACAGGTGCATTCCCTCTTCTAATTTAATGATTGCAGCAAATTCAAATAAAGTCGTACCAGTAATGCCACATTTTTCTTGTCTATTTACAGGTATCCAATGTAAGGAATCCATTTAGTCAAATAAAACAAAGACATAAAACTGATGCTATGTATTTAAAAAATAAAAACAACTCTAATAATAATAATAACAATAATGGCAGGTTTCTTTAAGGAACACTCGGGTTAAACTGAAGCCACGAGGCCGTTAAACCCCGCAGAAGCTCTTCATGCACGCATTACTTCCCTTTTTACAATCGTGGGGGCTGGAGCTCAGGGAAGTTAATGATTTTTTTCAAGAGTCAAGGGGTTAATCAAAGCAGAGTCTGATTTGGGGGCCTGGAAGTAACTGGCTCCAAAGGCATTCTGCTACCTCACCAACCTAACAGAAACGAGCAGTTAGGCATTCCCTTCTGCTCTCACAATTTGAGCTGCCATCGACTATCGCCTGTAATTTAGATTGCGAAGATCAGAATCTGTTGGAGGTAGGACCGCCAGCTCCGGAGAAACCACTTTGGTGTGTCCAACACCTCGAACCCCATGTGGTAGCTTCCCATAGTAGGGCAGCATGGCCTTCAGCAAAATGCTTTTCCAGCCTAAATGAAGAGCAGAAGTAAAGAGACAGTGAGACGGTGACCTACCGCTTTGTCCCCAGTTCCTGCTGGTGGAGAGAGTGCCCCAGAGGAAAATCAGTTCCTCATTTATGCTATCAATATTTAAACTAATGAAATGTGTTTAACCACCTACTAATTAAACTGAGCTTTATAATCAATGCAAGTTCCATGTTATGAGGCAGTAACTCGAAAAATCATACAACTAATTATAATTAAATTACAGTTTCAGTCTTTGGGTTCCAATTCCTTTGCATTTTAAGACCATGTGTTTTCTTAGATATAAATATTTGGAATGCATACTCAGAGTTTTTCTTCTTCGTTTTTTAACAGAATAAACTTGAGTGATGTGACAATCAGTCTACGCCCTCGGGCTGCAGTTTTTCTTATCTTTCTCTTGCATATTAAGTTGTTGTGTTTTTTGTTTGTTTGCTGCAGGCCAGAGAGGAAAAGTAGGAAAGCAGGTCTGGGCATATTTGGGCTATGGCAGCTGTCCCCAACCCCAGGCATTGCAAATGGCAAGCTTTCTCAGAATCCACCCCCCATCTTCCCTGGGAGCGCCCAGTGTAGGGTCTGCACGAGGGGCAAACCTTCCTCAGTCTGAAGCCTTCAAGGTCTTCATCGTCTCTCAGTAGTCCATAGTTGGCCCTTTGAAATGAATGATGTTTCTAGCTGAATCTTGCCAGCTGCTGTGCTGAGTTCAGGGACATCTCTCTCAGATCACCAAACGCTCTGACTCTGTTTATTCCTGCAGAGGTACGTCTTTCCCCAGATCTGGGGATATTTGATTGCCCCAAGATTTCAGTTCTTTTACGGCTTGAAGGAAAGTTGCCAACTTACAGTCTGACCTCCATCTTCCCAGTTGTAAGGGGAGGAGTAGTCCTTCCCTGTTGTTCACATACCCAAGCTTCTGTGACAGGCACAGCCACACAGTGACAATGCAGGGCTTTCATAGCAGTAGCAGGTTTAATATGATGATAGCACCGAGGAGCGGCACGTGCCCCGGTCTCTAGCAGTATGGGAAAACTCTCTTTAGGAATTTATTTTAAAAAGCAAACTTGGAATTCCGGGGAGAAGGGGAATTCCCAGGGAGAAGGTAGAAGTATGGGAGATCTGCACGTGGAAGCAGCATTTTGTGATCAAAGGAAACCATAAACAGATTGGGATTGTGACAGTTTAAATGTCGAGGGAAAAAGTGCCAAGAAGTAATGCTAAAAAGGGAGAGATAGTCCCAGATACTATTTGCCATTTTGAGAAGCTTCGACCGTATTCTCTTGATTATGACAAGTTGTGGAAGGGTTGTACAAGTAAGGAACGTGGAGAGCTTTACAGTTTATGTGAATCTTTTTTTTTTTTTTTTTTTTTTGAGACAGAGAAAGAGCAGGTGAGCAGGGCAAGGGAGGGGCAGAGGGAGAGGGAGTGAGAATCTTAAGCAGGCTCCACACTCAGCACAGAGCCCAATACGGGGCCAATCTCAGGACCCAGAGATGACGACCTGAGCCGAAATCAAGAGTCAGACGCTTAACCAACTGAGCCAACCGGGAGCCCCTTAGTTTACATGAATCTTGAGCATATGTGCAAAGGGTAGTTTAGAGAAACTTCTTCATGAATGCAAGATGGTCCTTCAGCATTTTATGACAAAGCACAGAAACAAGGTAAGAAAGTATGTTGCAGCTATCATTAATAAGGCTAGAGAATAAGAGTGTGCTTTTAAACCTTAGGAAGTATCCTAAAACGTAGAGATTGACTAGATGGAGTAGGTAAGGTGGTAAATGCTTCCAGGTTCTTCCCTGGATAAAGAAGACACAGAGAGAAAGAGGGGCAGGTTTACTCAAGAAGAGGATGAGTTTGGGTCCAGACCATAAGACACTTGAGATGTTTCTAGAACGTCCAGAGCTACGCTCAGCACGCCGTTGGGTGCGTGACCCAGGCCACAAATGAGCTGCCACTTGAGGACAGAGACTTGGCAGCCTTCAGCATGAGCGGTGGTTTGAATCCTGTAACTAGGTGGGATGGCCTAGGGATGGTGGGAGGGAGAGGACGGTCCACACTGTGAGTTCCAGAAGGAGCTGAGGAGGAAGAGCTCAGAGAACTAGCCTGGAAGAAACAGTTGTAAAGCCTTCAACATTGCCAGAGTGCTATAGTGGACACCAAAGGAACAGAACTTCACAGTAGGTTTACAAAAAAGAAATCAGAGAGCTCTAGCAAGGGATGGACTGGAAAAAAAGGAGGGGAGGGAAAAGAAAATGAAAAAGACATTGCATTGAACCATTAGGAGGTCAAACTAGAAAAGGCAGGTTCAGGAGCACGCTGCAGGCAGAAGTCAAATTCCTAAGTATGGGAGATATGCCAGACATTGAGCAAGTGAGGACAGACTATTTTTATGGGGAATTTAGAATAAGATAATGAGACTAGAAGAGGCACTCTCGCGCTCTCGGGGAACATTGCAAATGATGATGTCATGAAGAATCCAGCTGGACGTGCCAAGACCGAAACGCCATTTGCATGCAGGTGCGTAAACATTCCAACCTGCATCTGAGTTTCGGCTTAACCTGAAAAGCCCTCTCCTTCGCCTCTTCCCATAAATCTCTCTTTATCGTTCACTTTTCTTCTCTCTCTCCCTCCTTTTCTTCTCTGCCCTCCTTGCTGCATTCTCTCGATTTTTCTGCTCTTTCTCTGTCATCATGTTCATGATTGCTTTTCCCTTTTCCAATTAAATACGTATAAAATTTATATATGTTTAAAAGAACATTCTAAAAACATGAGGGTATCAAGGCAAAGAGAACACTCATTTGCGGGGTTCAGTTAATAAAAAAGTCAGTCACAGGGCACCTGGGTGGCTCAGTGGGTTATGCATCTGCCTTCGGCTTAGGTCATGATCTCAGGGTCTTGAGATCAAGCCCCGCATCACATTGGGCTCCCTGCTCATCCAGGAGTCTGCTTCTCCCTCTCCCTCTGCCCTTCCTCCTGCTCATGATCGCTCTCGCTCTCTCTCTCTCTCTCAAACAAAGAAGTAAAATCTTTTTTTTTTTTTTAAGTCAATCACAAAGGGACTTCAGGAGCTAGAAAAATGCTCTGTGAGGCCGGATGGTAGATATCAGTAATGTGTACTATTGCCTTCCCCTGGGAACAGTTGGATTTGATAAACCATCACCCTTTTTTCCTGAAGCTTGGTGGTGCAAGGCTCTAACACTCCATCTTAACATAATACATACTATTCCAAGACAGAAAGGAAACAGAAACATGCAATACTCTGTAAAATTCCTACGATAGCCTTCTCTATCCAGAAGTTAGGCATGCTTAGTATCTTAACGTTTCTGTTACAGAATCAGAAGGGAAATGTACACATCCCTTCTTCTTGAGCCTCAACTTGAGAAAAAATCTGTACGTAGATTTTTTTTTTGATGTTCACCATTTCTCCCACAAGAGAGATTATGAACAAAGCAGAGCCGTGCACTTCCTGGAAATACCTTTGCCCCTGGAACTTGTCCAGAGACTCATCTCTGCCTTTCTTCATCCGTGTGTCTTTGAGTGAGTCTAGAATATAACCAGGAGTAAGACAGCAAAATGTGTGTCTACACACATGAGCCACAAATGGTGAGAATTAGGTGGCCAGCTCCTAGTCCAGGCTTGGCATCACCTCTGTCCCACTGCATACCAGACACAGACGGGTCCCCCTCACTGAAACTGAATGCTGGGCTCACGTTGCCACAGGCATGATCGGAACATGATAGAGGCAAGTAGAGTTGAAATATCCCCTAAGGAATTTATTTTACTATTTTGCTACTTTTCTAAGTTTTTTCTTTGGCCAACATATGCTCGTTTCTACGTAGGGTGTCACTCACTAATTCCTTTACAGGTCTTTGCATGGAAATATTTTATTTGTAGACTAAGAAATGTTTTAAAATACTAAAAAATGGAAGAAAGATGTACAAGGGAGAGCTAGAGGTATTTGGTTCACAGTTACTCTTTGGTTCACATTCATTTCTACTTATACAAATTAATAATGATTTCTCTTTATTTTATTCCATATCTAGGTATTTGATGTAATGTATGTAAATGCTGAGGCATAATAATACAATGAAAACCACACCATTTAAGAATAAGAAGAACAGGGTGCCTGGGGGGCTCAGTCGGTTAAGTGTCCGCCTTTGGCTCAGGTCATGACCCCAGAGTCCTGGGATCAAGTCCCGCGTGGGGATCCCTGCTCCACAGGGAGTCTTCTTCTCCCTCTACCCCTCCTCCACTTGTTTTTTTTAAATCTCTCTAAAATAAATAAATAAAATCTTTTAAAAAAAGAATAAGAAGACTATGTGTGTGTGTGTGTGTGGTGTGTGTGTGTGTATACACACATATGTGTACATGGTTATACATATTTGTGCACACATATGATCTAGTACAATATCAGACTATATAGTAAGATTCCCTTGGAAGATTAATATTGTGACATGTCCATAAGCTCTAAAATTATTACAACCAGTTTCACACACTTTATTACTATATTAAGTTGGAGATATAAATAAAATAAGATTTTAAGATTTGTGGTAGGCAGAATTCTAAGATGACCTGATATGACCCACACTTTTGTATAAACCCTTCCCCATGAGTGCGGGTAGACCTGTGACTTGGTTCTGGCCAATACAGTATGGAAAGGTACTAGGGTAGTTACTCTCCTGATTATCTTATATGGCAAAGATGATGGGATAGGTACTCACAGATTGTGTTATATAAGACTCCATTTTAGCAGACTTGAGAAAGAGAGATTGTCCAGAAGGCCTTGAAAGAAGTAAGCTACCATGTTTTGAAAGGGCGTCTGGGCAGCTTCCAAGAGCTGAGAGCAGTTATCAACTGACAGCCAGCAAACAAAAGGGGATCTTGGTTGTACAACCTCACAAAACGAATTCTGCTAACAATCTGAAAGAGCTCGAGAGCTGGTTCTTCACCAGACAAGCCTCTGAAGGCAGATGCTCTCTCTCATGCACCTTGATTACAGCCTTGGGAGACCCTGAGCAGATATCTGACTTCTGACCTGTAGAAACTGTGAGGAATAAATGTTTGTTGTGTGAAGTCGCTAAGGCTATGGTCACTTTCCCCTCAGCGACAGAACATTAATGAAAACATATTATGTAAAAGAGTGGTCAGAAAAACATACAATTCTTGTAAACTGTCTCAAAACACCTGATTACCTGTCAATGTTAACATCTTTCAAAACAGCAGTCATGGCTTATACAAGATGTCTAGATGTTTATATATGCCGTGTTTGGATAGCACCCAGATAACTCTCAGGAAAAATGTCTATGGAATGGTCAGAGTGTGAGACAGTATTGGTATGGAGTACATAAAGTGTTCATCTGAATGGTGAGCATGAACAGAAGCAGCCTGGTTCAAGAAAGAGTAAGTATGGAATCCAGTCTGTGGACGGTTTGGAGATTTAGTGTGCAGGCTGTGCTGTCTGGGTAAACTTGCCCAGAGTAAGGGATGGAAGGTGAGCTTGTCAAGGACAGACATGTTTGAATGGCCCTATATACCGGGGACTGTCATTGTGCCTGAGCAAGTCAGCTTGTATTTCCAGGTTCCTGCTTTTTTGGTGGTGGTTCCTTCTGTATAGATAAGGGTGGCATAGATAACCAGATTTCCCCAGGACACATTATCCCTTTCCTCCTTTCAGTAAAAATAAGTGATTTACTTTGCAGAGATAGGGTGTAAAAGTAATTGGTGCACTTCCTGTTTATATTCTTAAAAAGGGGGTTATCTGCCCTTCATTTTCTTTTTTCCTATTCCTATTGGCAAGGACATGGCAAAAACTAGAGTTATTAAAATGGACCCAGAGATGGAAGAAAGATTTTGAAAAAGGCAGAGAACTCTCACCCTCTTGAACTGTTCAGAGATGGACCTGAGACCGTAACAAACTTTTATTGTATGTAACTCATCGGATTTTCAGTGCACTCTGTTTGAAGACTAAAGGAATATGATCTTGAATCCTACCTACCACAGACTTGCCTGTACCTCTCTCTGTAGCCCTCTCTGAGTCCCAGGGCTAGTTGGAAGCATTTTCACCTCTTAGCTCCCTGCAACTTACACTAGGCTTTCAAAAGTACACAGACCTGGGCAAAGCTCAGAAGCCCAGACTTCAGACGCTTCAGCATCTCTCTGCTCATGCTTCCATATTTTTAGAGAGAGAGAGGTTCACCTGGGTGTAGCTCAGCTGATAAGTCATGAATGGAGCGTCCATGGAGTTAATTTTGTTCAAGTCCTGTTTTGCCACTTATTGGCAAACTTTTTGTAAGTCAATTAAATTTTTTAGCCTCAATTTCTGCATATACAAATTGATATGATAATAACTCTAAAGGTGTAAGGACATTAAGTTAAATAATTATAAGTAGCACAAAGAAAACAGTTGGCAAGTCAAGTCTGAGTATCTTGGTCATTGAATACTGAATACTGAGTTTAGACTGACACTCACATTAAAAAAAAAATTCCCCTTATTCCTCTGTTGATGCTGATGATGACGAGTAAGGACGATGAATTATGGAGTGGAAGGGAGACCTTCATTTCCATCAAGAATAAGTTGCATTTGAGACGCTTGTTGTATACACAGGTAGCGTTGTTTAGCAGCTCCTTGTATATGCAAATCAATACTTCTTTACGCAGTTTAAAAAATAAATTTTGTATCATGATATAGGGTCATGGTTAAAGACATAAGAAAATATAAAAATCATGTATAAATGGAATGTAGAGCAAGAAAAGAACAAAAGAGAATCTGGAAACAGAATACTATGGACTGACACTTGAAGAAATATTAAGGAAACATTACAGTAAAGGAAACTGGAGTTATATTCAGAGGATAGAAAGAGAACTAGGAGACAATCAGGCAAAGAAAGAGACAAAGAAAAGCAAATGGATGGGAGGGGAAAGTTAAAGAAGCCGGCCTATGACCTACTCATTTCCTTTATCTGAGACTCACTTGGGGAGCAAGAAAGGAGGCAGATGGGCAGGGGGCTTGGTTCAATCTCTTTGTCACCTGGACCTCTGATATTTGCAATGAGAAACAAAACTTATCTCTGAAGTACCCTTAGCAGGATGTCCCTGGCTGAGGGTCACCTGTAAGAAATGGAATCCGATATCTATGAGGAATGGCTCCCTGGAGAATGTCACATAAGCTGTACAACACTTAACTGGATATAAAATGGAGATATTAATAACTTAAATAATCCCACGATGTTAGATGAACATGGACCTCATTAGAGACCTCATCTATTATTCTGAACCAGAGATGCGTGACTGATGCAGGAACGCAGGACCCTGGGAGCTACCTTTGACATCTTAGATATCTAGATATCTTGATATCGTTTCTGCTTTATCTGAGCATTAAAATTATTAGTAAATCTCAACAATCAGTAAAATTTCTGATTCTATTAGTTCGATTTGACAATAAGATCCTATCCTATGTGTTAGGGCATAGTCAACATTATGAAATGTTTTTGTAGAATCCAGATAAATAATGACTGAAAATATTGGTTGGATTTTTTTTTTCATTTGGGCAAGCATTAGGGCATTCATTTGGGCAAACTGGTGACCTTTGTTGTCAGCAAGATTTTAGTTGACTGTGGATGAAATATGGCATGAGAATGCTAGCATCATCCATTAAGAAGGTGAACTGAGAATAACATGGAAGGAGTAAATTTTCTCTGGAAAAATATTCAAAGAATGCTTTCATCCTTCCCTTTCCTTCCCTTTCCTTCCCTTCCTTCCTCTCTTCCTTCTTCCCTCCCTCTCATCTTCCCTCCCTCCTTTCCTTCTTTCCTTGTTTCCTTCTTTCCTTCCTTCCTTCCTTCCTTCCTTCCTTCCTTCCTTCCTTCCTTCCTTCCTGTTTTAGTTAATGAGAGAAGTTGAGAGGAAGTCAGATTCAGAGCAGAGTTAAGGAATTTTCTATGGACAAAAGAGGAACATCTCTTACTTTGAGACCAGTAAGACATAGCAAAGGATAAATAAGGATCCTAGGAACTTGGAAATACAGAAAGTGGGGGGATATCATATTTGATGGCCTCTATTGTTTCAGCTATGTAGGTAACAAAGAACTATTACAAATACAAATATAATGGGATGGAATTTGGACCACGAAAGAGGAGCATAAGACTGTAATTATAGCTGAGCAAATGAAAAAAAAAAATGTGAAAGATTAAAAAAAATCAATGAAAGTCATCAACAATACATTTATTATTGGATTTTACTACACTAAAACATTGTATTTAACAGAATATTATGGGTTTATTATTGGGTTTTATGACATTAAATCACTGTATGTAACAGAATATTCTATCTGTGGACTCCTCACATATGCAGAGACTGTGGTAACATGCCCATATGAAATACAGTGTAAAAATTTCTCTCTTAAACTTTTTCACTCGATTAAACCAAACCATGATATTTATTTTTAAACTTGAAAACCAACAAGCTAATTATCTCTCTTTAAATGTCTGACATGTCAGTTTTCATAGGGCCTTTCCAAACTGCATTTTCAATAATGGCTATCCTTTGGTGTTTTGTGGCTGGCTTAAAATATCTAAAAAAATATATTTTATTAATCTCACTGTGTCTGCTACATCCTGGAACCCAGGTCATAGAGTTTTTGTTTGTTGTTGTTTTTGTCTTTGCCTTAGCTTTGGAAGGTGACATTTTATGTTTTATAAGAAATAGAAAAAACAAAACCTTATCCGTTTGCAACTTTTCACAATACCCACTCTCATTTCCCATTTTACAATATTCACACCCAACCCCAATGAGAGTTACTTCTACATCTTTCTCCACAGGATTATAGAGGATCACATCAAGAGATATAAGAATAGGGAGCCAATTTGTAAGGAGTCCTGAAACACTATACCAGTACATTGATGAAACACAAATCAGTCCCAAGTAAGCACGGCGGGCGGAGCAGGGCAGAGGGACAGAAGAAGAGGGAGAGAGAGTCCCAAGTGGACTCCCCGCTAAGCACTCTCCGCTGAGCCAGTCAAGGGGCTCAATCTCATGACTCTGAGATCAGGACCTGAGCTTAAACCAAAAGTCAGTCACTTAACTGACTGAGCCACCCAGGCGCCCCTAAATAAATTTTAATCCCTAAAAAATATTGGTTTTTTAAAAAAAACAATTTATTAGATTCTCTGGTGACTCCCTGCTTCCTAGTATCAGATATTTATAAATATCTATATGATCACTTACCTTTAGACAATATCCGATTTAGCTAAATATTTCAAGGTTTGTATCACACCCACCTCTCTAATCTGCCCACACTACCCCCAAGGACATCGTTAATTGCACACAATAATAGCAATTTATTTTCATTCTGCATACAAGATGGAGGAAATGGAGACAAAACATCGTAAAAAAACCAAGATCACAAAGTATTACCTTATAATTCTGTTTCGTTAGTATAAGGAAATTTAGGAGAGCTATAGAATACTTGGTCTGGGAAAAAAGAGTTTGACATACACTACACTGACTTTAGGACTTGTTACTTGGAGTTTCTTGATCAAAGAGGAGCCCTCTTTACACTCTTCAGTACTATTGACCCCTGAAATACTCCTTGAAATGACCAAACAATGAGATCATTTCCAATCTATAGCAATTCAATCCAGCATAGGTTTTTACTTGGTCATTTTAGGCAATTCTGTGTCATTGGTAATCCAGGATCAATATTAGACATAATCCCTACCTTCCATGATCTTCCTTTGGTATTATGAATATGTCATGTAACCTCTATGAAGGCCATGAAGACGAGTTACTCATATTTCCTTTACATGGCTGATCCCTTCCAGTGTGTTTTTCTCAGAGAACCCAAACATAGGTGATACCTAGAGTGAGAAAACAGGAAGTAAGATGTGATTTGATGACTGACACACTCATCACTGGGTCACTTGGTAGGCAAGGAGGACAATATGCTAAGTGTACATAGTCAAAGATCCTCCCTGGCATGAGACGGTAGCCTTATTAATGAGTATTTCACCAGTGGGAACCAGGAAAACATTCAGGTGGAGAGAAAAAATGCATCATTTAGGCATTTAAATCATATGCAAGAAACAATATATACAAAGAGTTGACTGGTTATTGAAAAACTGTATTAATTTCCTGTCTTAGCCAGCTTGGGTTGCCATGAAGAATATCATAGCCTGGGTAGCTTAACTAACAGAAATTTATATCTCACAGTTTTGGAAGCTGAGAAGTCCAAGATCAAGGTGTCAATTAATACTGTTCCTGGTGAGGGCTTTCTTCTGCACTTGCAGATGACCACCATCTTGTTGTGTCCTCACATGGCGGAGAGCCAGAGGGACCTCCAGTATCTCTTCCTCTTCTTAGGAGGGCACCAACACTGTTGGATTAAGTCTCCACCCTTATCACCTCATTTAACCTTGATTATATCCTCATAGATCCCATTTCCAAATATTAGGGCTTCAACATATGAGTTTGGAGGGGACACAAACACTAAGTCCGTCGTACTCTCTGAAGAGAGATAATGAGACACTGAGTGTTAGTATCAAGTAGTTAACGGCTAATTATGAGAACTAGAAGTCCTTTTTGAAAGTTTATTAGGCGGTTCTTATCTCCTGTAGTGAGAAAGGGGACAAAGCTGAAGAGCAGACTCAGAAGCTGAGAGCTGCAGATCTCCAAAGAGGCTCAAATATTCAGGAAAAGCCAGTGTTTGGGCTAAGTTTAGGACGCTGTTTACAAAAATCTGACAATTTGAAACATGAAGTAGGACATCTGGATGAAAGCAGATTTTGGCTTTGCAGGCCCCCTGAGTTGTCATTGCTTGGGGATGAGGTCCACCCCTCCTTAGGAAAGGTAATCTTTCCCCTCTGATGAAAGAGAATACACAAGGGAGCAGAAACCCACATCCAGGAGCCTCTGAGTTGATATCCATGGCTTAAACTGAGCATAATCTAGTTAGGGACCTGCTGGGACTGACAGAGGAGGAATGAGATTATATAATAAAGGAGCTGTAAGGGGGCGCCTGGGTGGCACAGCAGTTAAGCATCTGCCTTCGGCCCAGGGCGTGATCCCGGCGTTATGGGATCGAGCCCCACATCAGGCTCCTCCGCTAGGAGCCTGCTTCTTCCTCTCCCGCTCCCCCTGCTTGTGTTCCCTCTCTCGCTGGCTGTCTCTATCTCTGTCGAATAAATAAATAAAATCTTTAAAAAAAAAAAAAATAAAGGAGCTGTAAGAATTGGTGAGCATGTATTTGTAGGATCCAGGGGAACATCCCTGGGATTAAATTTTGGGTGTGCTTGATGAAGAGAGCTAGAATTGAAGACTTGCTTATTAGCAAGAATGTATTGACCTGGTAGCAATTTCTTAGGATGCAGAATTCTTGCATAGACCCTAAGAATGAGGCAAACACATTGGTAGCATGGCTATTCAGACCTGGGGGAAAGTGGGGACAAAGTTCAGTGATATTTATAAATCTGAGTTGCTATCCCAGTTAATAGAGGAAGGTATGAAGAGGCTGAGAGGAGTGGGCATGCTGGAATAGACATATTATTCGATACCAGAGGAGCTGCTCAAGGATTATGTTCCATAGGATGACCCAGGGAATGTACCATTCATCAAGGCCACAAAGGATGCTCTTTTGAGAGAGATACCCAAGTTCAGAGCTAATGTTAAAATGAGAGCATCATCTTTAAAATGATAGGATAAGGACCATTGTTCATATATGGTAGAAAAACATTCATATATAGATTTCACAGACCAGTAAAATTCAAAACATGTAAGGGAGACTGGTAATTAGGTTGGCAAAGCATTTTTAGTAAGACTATAAATTTTAGTAAGAATATAAAACAAAACAAAATAGAAAACTAGATTCTACATCCAAAGTAGAATCTTTCATCACTGTCATTTCATGAAAGCAAAGATTTTTCAATACCTAAATCCAAAAAGGAATCATCTCAACCCTTAATTTAAAGTCCTGGATAATGAATAAATTTGGCCTTGGGAAATTTTTACTGAGTTGATCTCTTTTTTTTTTTCTTCTTCATCTTCATTTTGACATGAACCAATAAAATCTCATTATGGAAAGACACTGGTTTGTTGACCAGCACTTAGCAAGAGTTAAATTAGATTTGGTTCCAAAACAAACCAAATGCACGAAGGATAGGGAGCAACCTCGTGCCAAGTACTTAGATGTGGTTGAGAAGACTCATACTGGAAGGTCTGAGACTTAATAATAATGTATTTGCTCCCTACTGAGGACTCTTACATCTGCTGGGGGAAAAGCTGCCTCTCAGCTCTTGCTTGAGATGTTAAAGCGGAACTTCACCGGACACAGGTGAATGCGAATTCAAATTGGATTAGCTGGCAACAGATCAGAATCAAGACAAGTGAAATTGTCATCGGATCCTGAAGACATAATCTGACTTTTCTTTGTGTGTAAAATCCAGGTTTTCTCTTTTCATTGCTAATCAGAATAATATGCTGAAGGAGTGGCACTATATTATTTATAGGGAGTTGACGGTTTTCATCAATATCAATTAAATAAGCTCAGTCTTAAATATGGGTTGCCCATGAAAAGGAGAGGACAGTAAGCGATAAGTGGTGTAGGTGGTATTCAGACTGATCCAGGACTCAGCTGTCAAAATGGCCTGTGGGCCAAGAAATCAAGAGAATTCTCTTGCCATATTCTTGTGCTATCCATTGCCCTGTACATTAGTCTTCTGGGATTCCTAATTTTTGTGTTCCTTTATTTTTATGTGTTTCAGAAACCTCAGTTCTGTAGACGTGTTCTGAATCTGTTTTCCAGTTCATTAATCTTAGCTTTATGTTTGATTCTCCATTTAATTTGTTCCCTTGGTTTCATCCCCGTCTGTGGCTTTTGTTAATTATAACAGTGAATACCATACACTTGCATAGAATTTGTGTACCAGGCACGCATAAAAAGTAGAATCTCATTTCTACTCACTAGCATTACAGAGCCTTTTGTGGGAAGGCCAAAACCGGGGTTCAAGATCCAGAATGTTAGGGTCGGATAGAAAGGAAATCTTGACTCTGTGCTGATGAGTTTGGCTTTTGTCCAGTTATGAGCCAACAGGGGAGGGTTATGATAAAGTTAATTTAAAACAGCAACCTTGGTGACAAGGTTGGTGATAAATTAGAAAGAATTAAGGCATGAGTAACATTAGAAAAATAGTACAAGGTTTTAGGTGAGGGATTCTGAGAGGCTGAGACGGAAAAAAATTCCTTGGAGATAGAGAGGAAGCAGCGGATTAAAGACCTATTTTGAGGTAGAATTGACTTACTATGGTAAGTAATGCAGGTAGCAAGGGACAAATTAATGGATCAACTCAGTGACAGGTGGGGTTTCCATTCTGGAGATAGCTAATCAGAGAATATGTGGGAGAAACTAGAAGAAGCAAAATTAGGAGGAAAATATCATGTCCTGGACAATATGTCTGTAGGACATATAAGCTGTTCTGAAGAGTTACCTTTTTAAAATGAGCACCATACTTCTCAGAAAAAACAATGGTAATCTTTCCATTGTTCTCTCAGAGTGAAGCCCCACTGTTCAATATGTCCTAACAGAGCCTCTAAAACAAGACTCCACCTTCATCTCTGAATCAACACTCACCCCGGCACAGTCACTCACATTCTTTCTGAAAGAGAGAAGATTTTTCTCTTTCCCCTGAACATCCTCCCTTAAGATCACATGCAAAAATTACTTTTACTTGCCCTCAATGTGTCTGTAAATATTTTTCTCATAATGGACTTCATTGAATTCAATGTTTACATACTTGTTTCCCTCAATACAGGACAGACACTGTATTATATTTGGTTTTCTAGCTCAACAGCCAATGTAGCTAGGGCAGATTAATGCTTGTTGAATGAATGGATGAATAAATGAATGAATGAATGAATGAATGGTTGAATAGCCAATGTCCATTAGAGAGTTGTAATTATAAATCAGGGGTCCAAATATAGGGTGTTCATCAAGAGAGATATTTGGGTGGCACTCAGATAGATAGAAGATCATTTCAATGGGAAAGGGTTGGTTAAGGGTTTCAAATGTTGATGAGAGGTCTAGAGGATGAAGACTGAGAAGAGGCTGAGTTTGTAATGAAAGAAGCAAGTACAGACAGAAATTTGTTGGAGGACAGTAACTAGCATGAGCAAGCACCAGGCCATTCCACAGCATGAATACGATGATTTTTCTATCATCTGTCTATCTGTTTATCTACCTATCTATCTATCTACCATCTATCTATTTAGGTAGTTAGTTTAGTGCTCTTTGTTCTTTTCATGAAGCAACTATAGAATATAGATATGGGTAGAGGTAATTAAAATAACTAAAACTATCTACTGAGAATGAATATTCTTTTACAGCTAAGGTTCAAACAAAGAAAACTGACCTAATATTAAACAGCCTGGACATCCGTGATGTCACACTAGACAGACTACTTCCTGAAATAAAAATATAGCTATAAGTATAAGCATAAGTTCAGTTTAATTAGTGTGCTCATAAAAGATATTAACATATCTCTCCCCTTCTCAAATTTTATACTAAACTTTCACATAGAACGTATTAGAACTACTCGAATATGGATTTCTTTTGCTCTAAAAAAAAAAGTAAGAAGCTTTGAAATATTTCAGTCAAACATCCAGGACACATGCTTTGCAAAGTACTAAATCAATTCATGTATTTTGATGGTTTAAATTTTGAACTCATTGACCAATCTATGTAATAAGACTAATTTTTCATTTAATGATATTCCTTTACTTAAAACCAAAACTAACACATATCCTCATGAGGTCTAAGATGAAATAAATCTAGATAAGGAATAACTACATTTTTAAAGCCTTTATAAGCTAATTATGAAATTAGTGAAGTGTTACATTTAATGCATTGGGTTAATTGACCTATTTAATTATATTTCTCTTTAAATATTATATTGATTGTAAAAGAATACCATAATCCCATGATTAAATGGAGATTCACCAAATTATAAAATCTCTTTTCTTGTAATTAATTCTATTCATAATATAAAATATCAATTTGCTAATCATAATTATGATATAGCACGTAACAGTTGAGTATTTTAATAAAATAGATGACCTGCTACTCACTGCAACAAAAAAAAAACTTCAAGAGCTTCCAAAATAGGTCAAATCATAATGGTGATGTTGAACTTTTCAACTAAAAATAATAAGGTTTTATTTCCAGTGTTCACTGACCTAGCCTGAAATTTAATGTAATTCAGGAATCGTTTAGCTACATTTGGACTTATTTAGCAGCAATTGTTCATTCCGTGTCCTAATAAAACGGTTACCGTCTCCGAAATTGTTGCTGACATCCGCATTGGCAACTCTGTCACGATTCAAGAATCTGAAGTGGCCATGGCAAAAAAATGGTTACTGTTACTTTCTCCAAAACAGGAATTGACTATTAAATCATTTTGGCTTCGGTGTCACTGCATATAAATACAAAAGCCCTAGTGTTCCTATTACTATTGTTTTTCAAATTACAGAATCATGGTAGCATGGAGTGTGGTCGCACTATACTTTCTGGTTTAATAACCACCACAATATTAAGAAAAAGAAAAAAAAATAACTTTTCTTAGCCTAATTTCCATTTGACCACAGGATTGAAGACAAAGCATGCCCTAGATCAAATACCATGTATCCTGTATGTCAGGACGTGTTAGATGCAGTTCAGACTATAAGGGGTAGCAATACGATAATCGTTTTCCACAATTAGTTTTAAATATTTTATTTCCCACAATAGTTACTGTAGCAAACAATGCACCAGATAGTGCATTCAGAGCTTGCATTCAGAGGTGTGAGGGCAGCCCGCCACCTCACGTCAGCCTCCATTACAAGGCAGGAGGCAACGTGACGCGACACAGGATGACAGACGCTGCCAGACTCAATATGGCGCCCGGAAGTCGATGCAGACGAAGGAGTGTGGCCCATGTGCTCTCACATCTTAGCGAAGAAATACTGGAGAAAAGCTCAAGTATTTTGTTTTCGTTGTTTCTACCAACCTAATTTTTGAAAGCAACAAAATGTGCTCAATTTATTTTTCTCAAAATTCTCAAAGCAGAATCGACATGGTTAAGTAAAACTAGCCATCTTCATTTCAGCTGTCATTCCTTCCCAGATAATATTTCATAGGTGGAAGATAAAATTATTCAAAGTATGGTGATTATGATTTAATCATAATCATAGTTTTCTTTTCTGAACATATTTTCAGTTGAACACATTTCCTCAACCCAAGCCTATATAATGGCAATAAACAACACACTCTCAATATTTAGGCATATGATATGTTGATAGTTTTGCTACTGCTGTTGTACAAGACTTTGTAGTGTTCTGATTTGGGGTTACATATGTAGTTTTCTTCAACAAATAGGATGTAATCTTACCGAGGACATTTATCATGTCTTATAGCCTTGAATGAGAGAGAGAGAGAGAAATAAATTCCCTATAACTAAGTTATAGAATTTAAGATAGTTATAAAGGTATTTTGAAACTCATGATAACAAACATCAGGTCTTGTAATTCTTGATAAGATGAAAAAAAACAAATATTTTCTTTAAAGTAGAAGCTCAAATTTATTATGTGGTATGGTATATTTTCAAGAAAACATGAAATATAAATTGATCTTAGCAAAAAATGTATGTTTTAAAAATTCAATAGGCATAATATAAAGCAAAACACATTTAAAAGGTTTTCAAAAAACAAAAGATTTTTGGTTCCGAAAGTCAAAGCTGTATCTTAAATTATTTTTATGTTTAAATAACACAATGTGGATATACTATTTTCAAGGAAGATTTATACAAATGGATTAGTAGGTTTGCCTCTTATAAAGCAGAAAGAAAGAGATATAATCTTAAAACCAGAAGATCTGGGTCTGATTTCCATGCTTTTCTGATTATGTGATTTCTGGCAGGTTTGTTAGACTCTTGGTTATCTACTTGCCTCCTGAATAACATGGTCGTTGTAACATGGCCTGATTTTATTACATCCCAATAACACAAGGACAATTTATCAATTTACTCAGTTTCTAACAGAGTAAACACTGTGAACATTTGAGTTGATACCATTGAGAATCTAAAATGAAAATCTGTCTCTCTGTACCTTTCTCTCTGAGTATGTATACATATTTATACATGTGTATGTATATATATATATTTATACATATGTATACACACATATATACACATAAATAATTAGCTTTTACAAATAAAAATAAGAACTAAATCTAAGATTGTGGACATTTTATTGAACAAGTACCATTTATAAAATTTAAAAGTATTCGATAACAATATGCCACTTAAGGAACTTTTCATTTCTTTATGGTCTCTTATTGCTTGTTCAGAGTTTTTCATAGTTGGGAAAAATGACTATGGTTCTATAATCTATTTTCTGACCAAACAATATTATAATAAGCATTTTCAAAGTATTATATAATCAGAACAGTTATCCTTTAGAAGTTACAGGCAGAAATAATTATACAAGCAATTCGACTACATACTGTATACATTATCTCATCTTATCTCCTTACAAGTATATGATTTGGTAATATTATTTCCAATTTTACACACAAGGAATATTTTAACTTCAAGTTATTAAGGGATTTGCCAAATATATCACCCAGCTAGCAAATGGACAGCCCAGATGTTTCGGATTCTCCATTAACCAAGTTGCTCATGCTTCTTATCTATCAGTACATTCACTTACTCCAGGTGTTTCCTCAAAAGAATTTGATAACACTTAGGATGGCTTTACTTTTTGTTTTTGTATTAGGTTCTTGGCTACTGAGAAATAACCTTCATCTCCTGCTTACTTTTGGATGGAAATGCTATGGTTCCTAATATCCATCCATGTCTACGTGAAAAAGTAAGTTTGCGTTCTCAAGTAACCTCAGTTAGTTCGGTCGACTTCATTCTCTGCCATCCCATCAGTACAGTAAAAACAATTAGGCTTAATCCACGGGGTTGGTTTCACATCTGACTAAGACATTATCTACGAAGCGTAGCTAGTGAATGAAACATAGCAGACATTTCACGAATTTTAACAATTACAAACTAACAATAGCATCTCATTTATGAATGACATTAAGATGGATAATGATAGCAGAGCAAACCAGTAGATAAAAATGAAATAAAACCCTAAACACTGATTAATATTTCATCAAATACTATAATTGTTGGGAAAAGGGTTGCTCATCCTCCCTTCTTTCCTCCTCTTGTCAATCTCTTCCTCCTCCTTCCCCTTCTCTTTCTTTTCTACTCTCTTCTTCTCCACCTTCTTTTCCGTTTACAAATGGTCAGGACTCAGGTATTTGTATTCAAGATGTTCATTTGTACAAATGTTATGGCTATTCATATTTTCATAAATAATTGCAGAATGTTTTCCTTTTATGATATGTAACCACGATTGGGGACAATTGTAATTCATTACATTTTATAGGCCACACCCCATAATCTCTACAATCAGCCCAGGCAAACTTCTCAATAATCATGTCCTATTTCCCCATTTTACAGAATAGAGAATGTATGTGGGCAGGTCAGTGGTGGGATTGGGACCTTTGTCTGCCAAACCCCAAAGCCCATCTACTTTCCTCTTTAGCACGTCAGATAGAATCTCCAAAGAGACTGTTAGGTCAGATTAGCCACAGGCTTGACAAAGTTTGCATTTTAACTTTAAAGAAAAATTAAGTTTTCAAGATGTCCTGTGTAATGATTTTAATCATGAAAATAATAAGCAAAATAATAAAAATGATCTGTCTCTAAATTTTGAGATGATAAAGTGTAAAAATCTAGGGCTATTGCCTGGTAGTGCCTAAAATATAAAAGACTACTTAGGTAATTGTTTCTGTATTATCTTGCCACATACAGCTGTTTTCCTAATTGTACTGTTTAATAACAAATCAATGCTATCCCTATAAGTTTTAATAGTTTTCAGTAAATAATTGAAGTTAAAAATATGCTATTCTCAGGTAGCCACTCCTGTACATTTAATGCTTCAGATCAGACTTAGAGCCATTTTTCACCTGTTAGGAGCATGCTCAAAACTTCAGCAAAAGATCAGGGGGAAGCTGCACACTGTCCTAACAATTGCATCACGAACTTAAACTTACAAAACGTCACCACACATCTCTTTGTAACATTCATCCGTCAGAATGTACAGGATTATGTAACTTTTCGTGTATTATTTTGCAATGACCCGAATTTCACATATCATTACTTTCTATCAACCAGTTAGTAATCTTTCTGAGAGCAAATATTTCTTTATAAATGTATATAATTTATAACTAATGGTTAAGGGAAAGCAAAGATGTTAATAGCTGATTATTGGGATTTTCAATACAGGAAATCAGTACGGGAAACAAAGGGCACATGGTAGGTTGTACACTTCTGCAGGGTCTGTCTCTTGATAAATATCTTACAAATGTCATTGAAACTTCAGGATTGATAACTGCAGGGGCGTGGAGGTGCTAGACAATTTGTTCTTTGGAGGAGACAAATTAAATGGCCTTGGGAATGGAATCCTTTCCCAAGTCCTCCATTTTATCTCTACATTTTCCTCCAGTTCATCAACTCTACAATCAAGATGCATCTAGGAATTGACATCTTTCATTCTCTGCTGGCAAATATTAGCCATTGGAGAAATGACTACAATTCCATTTATTTTCTTGCAAAGCAAAAACAAAGTGTTTTATTGTATCTAAGACTGGAAAAAAACCCACAAATAGATCACATTTTGTTATACTTTGCAACTGAGACACGTGCAAAATGGTTGTCTATCACCTGAAAGCAATGGAAGGAAGAAAAAAATGACATCTCCTTCAGAATATATTACTAGGTTTCAAAGTTTCCAAAGGCTGGTGTGATCAATGTATGTGCCATGCGGAATTATTCTTAAGCATGTATTATAATTTATACACCCTTTATTTTTCTTTCTGAGTGGTACATAAAATAATGGTATATTTAATCATCAGTGGCCTCTTTGACTTAAGTAAAAACAAAATCTCTTTTATATTGGCAGTGAAGCCTGCAATCTCATTATTTTACTTTTAAGTCTTTTGTTCAAATGCACCGTAGAGAGATGACGACGCAAATTTTATTAGAAAATTCCTCACTAGATTGATGGAAAGGTATTGAAGAGCAGGGCTCTGCAAGCAGGCAAACAAGTGATGATCCCAACAGAAGGAGGAAAAGCCAGAAGAACAAGAGGAAACCGAGAAATCACTATGCACAAGAGTCATGCAATGTTGACTGATGCCTGATGTATCAGCAAATTGGAGTAGGACGTTTATTACACAAGCAAGGAAACTGATGCCCAAATATTGGCTTACTTAAAATTGATTAATTAATTAATCAGTCTCTGCCACTTACCCACAATATTCAAGATAAAAAAGATAAAGTGAAATAATAAGTTGCAAAGGCTTCTAAAAAACAGTCGGTACACAGAAAACCGTATTTCATGGTGAATTCAGAGATTGAAAATATTTTCTCTGTTCGGGTGCTTCTGAAACATTCTGAGTTAATGACTTCATTGGTGTATTTTTTTCTTCTCTGCTCTTGCCAGTATGAAAATTATTCTATAAGAGTTAAGTGGTTGAGGGGGCTTCGTAAATCTTCCAGAAAACTATGATACTGTTTAATAAATTATTTCAGCCGGAGAAGTTACATGACTAATACACTTTCCATATTGTTCTGCTTTCCTTAGAAAATATGGATACCTGCAGAAGCATCCTCTAACGGAAACACGTCGCTGGGGTGGCTTTCCCATTAGGATTTCATTAGGATCAAAAGGTCCTGTTTCATCCATCTCAGACCTTCACCTGGGGAAGTGATTTTATGAAGCATAATCTGCTCCCACAGTTTTGCTTACTAGAAGGGGTCACAATGTTACCAGAGCAGAGGAGAGGACGCAAGGAGTAACCCCCCTCATTCCCGGTGAGTAGACATATACATTGTTTCATTGTTCAGGCTTGTTTTTTGTAGACTGGTTTACCCGTTTCTGTTTGCAGAAAACTTACAACCAACAACTCACCTCTCTTCGTAGTAAACTCACCAAGAGTGCTGCTCACAATTATTCATGTAAGAGAAAATAGGACGTGGAGTTTTCCTAGCCTAGCCCTTTGAGTCCTTCTACGGAGGACGACACGCCAGATTAAAACATATTCAAAGACCAAGCACTACATTTCATTAAGTCTCCCTATGGGAAATGAAATGTTTAAGCTAGTGACAAATGTGACCATATACATTTGTATATGACTTGAGGGTATATTTTATCAAAAAACCTTTAATTTTTAAACCTAGAACCCTGGGATTCGTTGATAGCCCCTTCATATCTCCCTTTATGTTATTTTCCCAGCATTTATTTAATTAAGTGAATGGTTAGTGTTCCCAGGGCCTCCCTTACCACCCACACATACTTGCTGACATTATAACACTGACAAGGAAATAAATGCTTAAAAAATTGTGGGCTGGGAGTGAACTTTGCATGCCCTTAACCACTTAGCTAGACTCGAGTAATGAAGCCTCGAAAAGCAAACCCAACACTTAGGTTTTGTAAGCGAAACAGAAACAATGTTTAGTTCAACTTGTTATCTATAGAGGCATAAGTAGATGAGCCTTTTTTTTTTACCCTGAAGGACAACATCATAAACTTGAGGCTTTGCTTAGAAATTCTGGCTTCCAAAGCTCCGCTAAGCAATGCTGTTGGGGCACATGCTTTCCCTGTATTCCTGCACAATGAAGAGAGTCACTCCAGTTCCAGATACATATATGCTGTGTTCCAATAGTTGGTTTTATAACCCATTGCCCTAAACTTGACCTTTTCCTATGGAAAGAGTGTTGAAATGTGGTTGGCTTCTGAGGCAAATCCATAAAAGCCAATGTAAGGCATAGTGAACACAAGTATGGTTCCAAATCCGTAGAGGTCTTGGCCCCCTTACCCTTATGTCAATATTGTTTCTATGGGCAAATCCCCAAAGCATTCCAAGTGGGGAGGCAAGAAGCATCCAACTCCAACAAGAAAACAGAGGCAGCTTTCTGCCTCACCTCCGGCTGGTCCTATGACTCTGAGAGGAATGTTTTTAACAGAGGGGTCGGCAGTATAGCCATTGTGGATTGGGTCAGTAACTCCAAGAAGACTAATGTTGAAGGTCAGGATTGGTCTTCCCAGAAGGTTGCTGAAAGGTCACATACTCTCATCAGACCCTCCATAGAGCTGCTCTGTTTCCCTATCATCATCACCACCGGCAGCGTCTGCCCTGAGTGTCTCTAGATTTCATTTCCTCCTCTCCCTTAAAGGGGTCCTCCATCTTTGAAAAAGCTAGGAGTCGTATTGATGATGGCAGCAATGGTGGAATCAGGCAAGGAGTAAACCATTGTCTTTGAACCATGGTTTTATTTTGACTAAATAAGAAACACAATATGAGTTTTTATATTTTAACAAAATACCAGATTGCTTCAGAGTGAATATTCCGTGTTCCTCCCAAGTTCATATGTTGAGATCCTACCCTCCAAAGTGATGGTGTTTAGAGGTGAGGCCTTTGAGGGGTCATGAAAGTGGAACCCTCATGAATGGGATCAGTGGTCTTATAAAAAGGGCCCCGGAGAGCTCCCTCGCCCCTTTTACCACGTGAGGATACACAGTGAGGCCGCCATCTATGAATTAGGAGGTAGGTCTTCAGCAGACGCTGATCGTTCAGTACCTCCATCTTGCATTTAGCCTCTGGAACTGTGAGAAATAAGTTTCTCTTGTTTATAAACCATCCAGTCTATGCTTTTTTGTCTTGTTTGTTTTGTTTTGTTTTGTTTTGTTGTTTTGTTGTTGTTATAACAGCCCAAATGGACTAAGACAGATTCAGAAACTTCTGGTCATTTTAGCTTTGGTGGGGTTAGTCATTCTCTAAGAAGCTTTCAGAAGAGGACCTCTGTTTGAGGAAATGTTGGATATTGAGAAGAAAAGGGACTCATGGGTAAGCACTGAAGTCAGAGTGAAGGGCATTATAGGAATGGACCTTTCTCCGTCTTCTCTATAAGGCCATCAGCAGAGGACACACCTGCACTGATCCAGTGGGAACAGCAGCTATGGAGAAGGTCAGACTCTCAGGGGCAGCTAACAGAGGAGCAAGAGAACATACACGAGAGAAAAATCTAAAGCCATAGTTGTTGAGTAGAAGCTAATCCATTTCAGTCACTACCTAGAAAGTGCCGTATGAGAAGCACGTGTTCATGTGTAAGGCAAATGGGGAGCCGAGACTACATGACATCATGCAGCAAGGGACTGTGGGAGTTTCTGAGAGAATTCTGTTAGAAAATCAATGATGAAAACGGCCTATTTACTAAGCCACTTGTGTTAATGACAACATCAAGCCTTACGAACTGAGTTAAACAACAAAAAACAAAAAAATCAAAGTAGAGATATGAATTCAGAGCTAGAGGGATAATTTCTTTCATATGGGTTTGTTCAGCCCCCAAAGTCAGGGAGTATGAAGTGAGTTGACCTTATTGGATAACTGCATTAATTTTTTCCCTTTTTTTGAAGTTTTTTAATTTTAATTTCAGTTAGATAATGCGGTGTAGTATTAGTTTCCTTTTTATTATTATTAAATAAAGTCCATATTTTATTCAGATTTCCTTAGTTTTCATTTAATGTCTTTTTGTTGTTGTTGTTGTTCAGGGTCCCATTCATAATGCCATGTTACACCTGGGTGTCATGTCTCCACATACCGCCTACGGCCATGATGGTTTCTCAGACATTTTTTGCTTTTCACAAGTTCGACAATTTTGAGTGTTGGATGGGTGTTTGATAGAATGTTCTTCAATTGGGATTTGTCCCATGATTAGATAGGGTTAATAGTTTTGGTTAGAAGTTCACCCAAATGTAAAGTGCCATTCTTATCAAATCTTATCAACATGACATCTTGCTTATCTATTTATTATTTATTTATTTAATAAATCTACTTATTAAAATTTAATTTTGCTTAAAATTCAATACCATCTTATTTATATTTTGTTCAAATCATTCTGATTTTAGCCATTGGGAGCTCTTTCACTTGGCTCCTCTGTCCCTTCAACATAACCCATCACCATGAATTAATTTTCTACTGTATTTTTTTCTGGAAGTTTTATAGTTTCACATTTTACATTTAGATGTGGATGGAGCTAGAGGATATTATGCTAAGTGAAGTAAGTTGGTCAGAGCAAGACAAATACCTCATAATCTCACTTATATGTGGAATTTAAGAAACAAAACAAAAGGCCATAGGGAAAAAAAGAGAGAGGAAAATCAAGATGTATTAATTCTTTGTTAATATTCTCAACATGAAATTCACTCAGAAATATTATTTCATCTTCTGAAGTCTCGAAATTAAAAATTTCGTCAAAAAACAGACCTGTGTGATTCAGGGTAGCAGCGATTCACAAGGCTCTTCCAGACTTCAAGTTTACCTCTGATCATAGCAACTGTATCCAGCTTTGCATTTCTTCTGGGTGTAAGCATGACTTTAAATTACTTTTCGTTAGCTTGTGTATCCTTGCTTATGTATATTCATTTTTTATCCTCTGTGAATATGTGCTCTCTCTGCAGCTAGTTTAAAGAATCTTCAGAAAAAGAGCAGAAAAATCTGTGTGAATCTTTGTCTCATGCTCAGGACCACACCAGCCACATTTGTAAAAAACATACTGAGCAAAGGCGAGCTGCTCCAAACTCAACCTATTTACTTACAGGTTGCATGATCATTAATGCTTCTCAGTCGTTTTCACATCAATGTGTCCATAATAATAGTAGAAGGACTAGTGATAATAATAACTGTTATTTATTATAGTAATTCATTTTTGAAGAGTTTTAAATATATTGTTCTAATTGCAAAGAACGCACGCATGGAGAAATGGACACTAATACGGCTGATCTCTATTGAAGGTTTCATAAGGGGACATGACCAATTATGGCATATCTAGTATTCTTGTCCAAAACTCCAAACTCATGACCAAAGTCCTCTGTAGTTTCCTTCAGTCTTTCTAAAAGCAGCAGCTAAACCTCAGTCACATTTAGTAAATGTAAAAAAAAAAAAAAAAGTTTCTTTGTGTAAAATGTTTCTTTTAATTGTTAATATCAGAGCAACAGTGTGCAGACATTCTAAAATGTCCATAATATTAGTGACGAAAAGTATACATTAAAAGGAAGTGAGTAATTTGTGACTTCAAATTTCCTATTTTGTTCGACAGATAATTTAATTATGTTTTAACTTTCTTCATATACAAGTTACATATTTTCCCACTTCAAAAGATTCATGGACTAAAATAAACTATAGACAGTTAGCAAATATTCCCTGAAGTGACAAGTTATCTCCAGATCCTTTGGTCTTAAAAAATAATGAGGGAATATGGAAACTTGGAATATGAAAAACTTAATAAAGAAGACTTTCTGTGTCTGGATGACAAATATCTATTAGTATGACTTACGGAAGCTACTAGATCAAACCCATGCCTAAAAATGTAAGTTCTAGTCAAGAAAACTCACTAAAAGCACATATTTATGCATTCTTACAAATCATGAACTTTTTTTTTTATAACCAAATACAAACATTTAAGTGAATTTCACACTTACTTGTATAGACTTTTGGCTTGTACGAGTCAGTTTATTTGTGACAATGAGATTTTAGCCTTTCAAGAATACATTCTAACTTCAAATGGAAAGAAAAAAAATCCCTCTTATTTTCATCAGATCCATTTGGTAGTAAGACCAAACTAATGGCCTTAAAACGTCTCTCTAAAGATTTCTCAATTCCCTTAAAATAATTTCAAAATTGCAGTAAAGCTTCTATTCACTAGAGGAAAGCATCGATTAAAAGTTTATCTGCTAAATGAGGAAGGAAATACGTGGAGTTTAATATATCGTATGAACACATCGTAATAGCAAGACCAGCAAAACATCTCCCTCATATCAGATTTCAGCTTCACCTTCACTAGATGGGATTTTCTACTGGGCCTAATCTAACTTTCCACTTTCATTAAAGCACAGGCTCCGTGGAGGCAGCCGGGTGGGAGCAGGGAAGGGAGCAGGGGGTGACAGGGGGAGAAGGGCCAGGGACAGAGCAGGGGCCAGTGCTGACCCTGCGTGTGAGGGACGGGGTACCTCCTGGCATCAGAAGCTTCCTCTGCCTTGTTCTGCAGGACAGGAGTCTCGATTCCAGCCTTAAATTCATCAACATATACTTAAATTATTCGAACATGTTTTCTGGAAATAGAACATGTACCTGCAATTGGGAAAATCGGATGACTGGGGGTTTTGTTGGGTTCGTTTGTTTTTGTTTCTCCCTACAACTTGGAAGCACCCACACCCCCCTCCTTCAAATTTGGAAGGATTCATTAGCACAAATTCGCAGCCCAGTTTGGAAGGAGATTCTTCTTTTGTCGCTGTTCAAGGTTATCCACCGGCGCCGATTTCTCACTTGGCTGCATCCAGAGGCTCACGTGCCTGCCCCTTAAAGTCAGGCTGTCCTTTACCAGCATTCGGGGACCAAAGAGAGCCAGGTCTCTAGCGTGACAGCCGCCTGCTCCCATGACAGGGAAGGAACCAGAGGAGAACGGCCTGGTGGCTCTTCCCTCAACTTCTTACTCCAATAATGTGACCCCCAGACGCCAGGCCAGCGGAGAACAAATGAGGGGGTGAAGGAGAAGGATTATTTGTCCTGTTCAAGGAATGACCTCAAAACACATTGAGGCTACTTTTCTTTTCTTTCTTTTTTTTTTTTTTTTTGCCTTGCTTATCCTTTTGTGGAAGTATGAATTTATTATCTCTCAGAGATCTGATCTACCTGTCCTGTATCTATATCTATATTCGCATCCGTAGCTATCAATCTCTCTCTATAGATAGAGATGTCATCTATTTTTATTTATGTAAGATATTGATCTTGTAGACAGATTGGTTAGGGTATGAAAAAAATACAAACTCAAAGCATAAAATTGAACACCATCTGGAAGCCTCCCTAAAAAGACCTTTACCTAATTAAGGCAAAACCAATTGAACAGAATTAATATAAACTAGGCAACAACTCAATAAAGAAAAGTAAAAAGGTGAAAAACAGCCCCAACTTCAGAAGTGTTTGTTACTACAGAATAAAGCATATATTAAGGACATAGATAAGAGAAAAAAATAAGAATTACAAACATGCGATTCATCCTTTGAAAAATAATGTATAGTAGTGTATTAAAGAATAAAAGGATAAATCAGAACGATCAAAAATAGGGATAAGAATGGTAAAAAAAAATCAGACCATAAAGTCCATAGTGGTAGATGTGGTGATTTAGGCTGTCTTTCTGGCGCTTAGAAACGTGTCCTTAAAACAAGGACAAGGGCACAGCGGGCACTGTTTTCGTTCTAGAGTTTTGGTAACTGATAGACTAGCCTACAGAAAAATTATCCTTGCAGATTTAATTTGTTACATAGATAAGCCCAGGGAATAAAATTAATCTATATTAAGATTCATAGAAATCAATTCAAAAATTTCCAAAATATGTAACCTTGTAAATCACTAGGATGCAGCCCTGAATCTAATGTAATGCTGCGGGTCAACTGTACACAGATGAAAACAACAGGAAACAAAACTTCCAAAATCCAGCAATAATAACTAAACATTGGCGTCAAAGATCTCATCACACCTACCATACATCATCTAAAAACGAACTTGCATATCTCTCTCTATCATCTATCTATAGAGAGGATTTTTATAAAACTGTATGAACAAGCATAAAAGTATTTTTTAAAGCTGCAACTTACCCCAAGTAAAATATAAGTGTAAATAGCATAATATTATGTTGGGCTATTAAGAGTATGCTACAACGGTTTTGGAAGTATTAATAGGGTGAATTTGTCAATATGTTTTTTAAATAATAACAATGAAAGGACTTGCTATGCCAGATATTAAAATACATTTTAAAGAATTATATGATTTAAATGTTGTATTCCTGAATTGGAAGGAGAGAAAGAATTTAATGGAACAGAACCAAAGTTCAGAAGTAGACCATGGTACAGAGATTTTAGTTTATGCTAAAGATGACGCTCTGAAAAAAATTATAAAAGAGATATATTATCTCATATATAGTTGTAGAGTAACTTTTATTAAAAATAATACATTAGTTCTTCTATTCTACCATATGTCCAAAGATATTATATACAGATAGTGTGAAGTAATAATCAAAACAAAATTTTAAAATAATAAAATAAATATTGGTGGATATTTCCATAATTTGAAGGTAAGATCTTGTAAGCACTTATACAGAATCATAAATTATAATTTTAAATGTTACACAGATTTTTTACATTTGAAATTATATATGAGCAAAAAATTAACCTTTTAAACTCACTAAAAATATAAGAAGAGAATATCGGTAGTATATAATCAGTGATTATATAAGAAATCTTAATATCAGTCAGAAAACACATATAAATAGGTATTTATATGAAATAAAAAGTCCAATAAATATGTATTTATAATAGTTAATCTTAGAAGAGGCCAAAATGCAATTTAAAACAAGGACAATCAATTTGTCTTATGATTTTAGAAATTTTATTTAAGAAATTTTTATTAGGTGCCATAAATTGGACAGTTTAAAAAAATTACCATAGATCTACTTTGAAAAACAAAACAAAACAAAATTATAGTACAGTATGAACTTTAATATGGGGATAAAAGAAATAACGTAAATACACTAAAAATCTGATTGATCCGCTAAACTCCATGTATCTATAACATGGAGAATCACAAAGCTAACAGAATTCCTGTTCCCAAAGAATACTTGATGACAAGGTAAATATTTAGGATGTAACATTATGTAAAAACTTTATATAAAAGACTTGTATAAAAATAAACAGCAAAATCTCACTTTTTAATTTACTTATACGTATATAACTATATTTATGTGGATCACTGAATGAGAGCAAACCAGGAAAGATAAAAATATGCCATAATTAAAAAACAGAAATCATTTAAAAGTAGAAATCATTTTTTTAAATGATTAAAAATTTAGAAAATTAAGTGATTTAAAAATCATTTAAAAATGATTTTACTACATATATGTATATTTGAAGCATTATAAAATTGTTTTTATGATTACCAAACAATAATCATTCAGATCAATTAAAATCATCAGTTTTTATCAAGTAACGGGCTAATTAAGTTCTCTTAAATGTTTGCATTACGTCCGTGTTGTTTTTCTCAAGACCTATGGTTTATTTTAATAGCAGATTTCCCTCAGATATTAAGATAAAGTTTCCAAATTACCATGCTTTCTGAAGCCTTTCCCCACTCACAATTAGATCATCTTAGTTTGCTTTATTTCATTTCCTTTCCCGATGTCTGTTTTTAGAAATCAGGGAAAAAAGTGTTCTTTTCCAAATGAATTAGAACTGAAGCAGGAAGTGTTCCAGAATTAAAACTTTCAACAATGTATTTGGACAGGAGACACATTTAGAAGGACTGTTATTTTTATCTGAACAGGGCAAACAATAGAAATCACATGACGGGGAAGCTACATCCCCTTAAAATGAGACTCTTTCAGGCGATGTAGAAATCCGCATGTATGCAAATATACAATTTTGACAATTCCATACAAGGCAAATATGCTTCTTCAAATATCATATGCTTACATTCTACGAACTACAAAAGTCTTACTGTTTGCTGATCTTGTATCTTTCATAGTCCTAATCATTTCTTTTTGCAACGCTCTCTTGTAAGGAATAAAGAAGCTGGGCTCTGAGCTACAGCGTGCTTTTCTGCCTCTCTCACTTTATTGCGAGGCTTCCTGATTAATAAGATTTATGGACGGGCTTACTCCGCGGGGCTTTGGAGCTGTTTTATTTTACTGTAGTCTTCACTGTCTCTGTTCTTCCTCAGGAATTGAACTTTTTACCTCCGAGAGTCCATATGCTCATTGGATTGCAGAAAACACCAAATACTGCCTAATGGTATTTCCACCTCAAAAAGCTGTAGCAATTATTTTCGTTTCAAACTTGATGGCCAATGAAAAAGCTCAGGAAAGGAAAGAAGTGCTCCGTGCTGTGCTGAACCCATACAGCTCATTAATAATTTACACTAAACATGAGCAGAAAAAGGTCGGTGTGTTCCCAAACTTGAAGTGTACTTTTTTTTTATCCCTCTCTACTTTTCCAAATTTTATTTTGGAAAGTATTTTCTGGCCTTTTGTAAATCTAAGACCTAACAGACTGGGCATTTTACTAACATGCAATGTCCTTACAGAAAATGCTTAAAGAGATCAGTGCACGTGAACTTGATCAAGGTCCTACATTTATTGTGAAGATTTATAGCAAAGTATTTCAAAAGTAAATCCTCTGAGGATGATCTTAGGTCCCATTTGTTCACATTTTGTTCACTGTTAAGGGACCCACCTTTAAGAAAATTAAGAATGAAAATATTTACTGTTCTATGTAAGACTCCTCAGTGGGAGTAAGATGATATATGTCAGCATCGACTTGCTAGTTTGATAATAAAAATCTGACCTGTCATCTTTGACCCAAATATTTGTAAATATTATGCTTCTGGGATTATTACCGTGGCATTCCCAGAGCAAATCCAGAGCAAAGAAAACTCAAAGCGAAGAGTCTTTGGTGGAAGTCATTCGACGGCCTTATCAGGAAAGCAGCAATTTTACCAGCATTGTCCTTGATTTGTCTGTTTCCAGTGCTTTTTACGCAAAAGATGATTTTGAATTTGCTGATTGGCAGCATCTTTTAGCATACGGTGTCTTCTTCAGAGCGATTTGAAAAACCTTTTTGTAGGAACAGTGGGGGAAATTTTCCCCATCTCTATAGATGTGTCCTTAGAAAAATAAAATTCCCTCAGAAAATGTACAGTACGCTTAATCCTAAATTAAAGTAGTTGCTGAAATGCTATTACTTAACCCCGAGGCATATGTGATTTCTAAAGAAACAAATTCAGCGTTTAATTAACTCCGAAATCCTCCTGTAAATGGAGCTTCTGTGTGCGTGTAAAGTTCAAGGCAGGATGCATTTAGAGAAGGCAACAGCTCGGAGGGCTTGCTGTCCTCCAGCAGCCAGCCTGCCCTATCTGAGCCAGACAGATTCCACACATGGCTTCATGCTCTAAATTAGGGAGTGCGGGGGTTCACCTAGAGTGCACAGATTAAAATTTTCAATAGACCTAAAAATGTCTCGAAGGCATGAATGAGCCTGTCACTTTCCCTCTGCCTTTCCAGCAAATGATGGATTCACTTTATCCCCATCATATAACCCGTGAGATCTGCCTGCTTTCGTCCGTTATTCTTCGTCCTCAGTCAGGCCGAAATGGAGGTTGTGGTTAAACAAATCTGCTTTTATGGAGCAAAGCGCTGTGAAACGGAGCTGATTAGGGCCTGACACATCGAATTAGAGGGGGCTGTAAAGTTGGCTGATGACTCTGTTGTTTCAGGGCCCGGGTTCTGGCTTGGCCATTCTTTCTGATGACACGAGTAACTTTGTTTCATTTTAATTGAGGGGAGAAAACTTTTGCTAGAGTGAAATAATTATTACTCCAATTTTAAATATTTTATTTCTAAACACGTTCCTCAGCTTTGCATTTCCCCGCACCTTAAAACCCAAGTGTTTGCCAGCCGGAAATTGGATTCAAAAATCGGCTAACAGACACGAGAACTTACCATTGACAGAACGGTGTTTTACAATAGGGTGGTGTGAGAAAGAGCAAGGCAAGTGACCGATAAAGGAAATACCAAAATATGTGTGAAATGTCCTAAAAGTTTTCTTTTCTTCAATAAAACCACCTCTATAAGTATAACTAGGACTATTCTGGAGTATCTGGCACGGCAATATTACCTCCTTTGAAAACTATTTAAAAATTACTAATCCTCTTCAAAGAGAATGGTGATTATTGTATTAAAACAATTATACCTCTTATGCTCTTAATAATCTTTTGGGTACATCATATACGAATTTGCCCAGCAAAATAAATCCCCCTATCAGTAATTTACTCAAAGTTTTTGGGCAAATAGTCCCCAAAAGATGCCTACTGTTAAATACATCCTTACTTCTATTTACACAAATACATTATCCTTTCTTCTTGCAACTCTGGAGAATTTGGAAAGGTTACTCTCATGTTTTTATCTGGTAATCCTGCACCTAAGACCTTTCCTGCAGTCTTATTTGCTTGAAATACCAACTGTCCCTGGGGGGAAAATAATATAAAGAATAGGAGTTAAGGAGTAATGGATTTTTAAGTCACCGATTAGTAACATGTAGTATCCTTTCACGTCTCAATTCAACAGAGTGAAGTTTAGATTATAGAAGAGAGATAGATTTGATATGCAGGATCAAGTTCTAGAAATAAACAAGAAAGCAGAGTTCACTGGGCCTGACCCCTTTTCCTCAAAATGCACATGTTAATCTCACTGCTGCATGGGTGGCCCCCCGGAGGCCAGGCTGGGTGCACCCACTGGACGGATCCTCTGACCTGAGTTCTACAGGCCACCTTCTAGGGCACTTGATTGAAGTGTCTGATCTTAGGTATTTTTCCGATATTTGAGTGATGTGATAATGCCAACAGAATGTAACATATAAAAACAATGGTTCATGAAATTGTTATTTTTCCCTGACATCTTTTATAGCTTTTCAAGTTCAGACTATTCAGGGAGGGTTTGGGATTGTTCCAGATTTCTAAAATTTGATAAAAGATTGAATAAAGTCTGTGTTTTATTGTTCATATTTAGAGATTCTTACAACTGATTTCCTCAGCCTGGACTAGTCTAATGGTCACTGTGAAATGTACATGTGATAAAAGGACTTAACCTCAAAAACCAGATTGGCCTTTTTATTGCATATGTGTCACAAACGACGTGTGACTACAGGGTGGTTTGGGGGTTGCCAACATACATGATGTCTGATATTGCAAGAAAGAAATGATGGGTTTTTTCTTAACACTTTCAGATGTGGTAGGAGCACTCAAGACCACCCACAATCTTTATATGGTGTAGGAGCATAGGAAGAAACAAGTTCTCATAACTTGTTATGACTCCTTTGCTTTTGTTGTTACATTTGTAATAGAAACTATGGGTCGAGGACTTCCCAGAGGGGAGGGCTTGAATAATGTGCTTCCTGAGTTGGGATTCAGAGGATTCCTGGCATCGGGGGCCACAGCTGATCTCACGATCCTTGATGATGGTATTGGACAGCTGGTCCTGTCCAATTCCTCTGTCAGGAGAAGCAAGAGGACTTTTCTCAAACCTTGCATTTGTATCTGAACTTACTTCTTTTTTGATACATTTAAAAATTATTCCACACATGGTCATCCATAGGCAGGCCTACCCATAGGTATCTCAGAACTGCAAACAGTAGACAGTTGTACCAGTAGACGATTATGAAACACATTTACAATTGCAAAATCTGCTTTGGTTAAGTCTGAGATTATAGAGAACCGTTGTACTAAATTAAATGCTGATATAATTTACCTAAGGCCATTTTCACTCAACATATTAATAAAGACAATGATCTTTTCCCAACATACTCCAATTAAACAAAATACATGGGATTAAAGTACTACATGGAGGAAATCCTCTGGAATCAGTCAATGAGCTCTTTTCAATGAAACACCTGAATATCGAAAGAGTGGCAGAGTACTCTTTCAATAATAATAACAATAACAAAATTATCAAATATGACATTTATCAGGTATAAAACCATTTTCTGCTTCCATCTATTTAAGTTTTATGATACAATTCTTTGTGCACTTAAATGATATTTGGGGATATTAGAAAAAAGAAGAATCCCCAACTTCAAGAATTTTACATATTGAGGGGTGCCTGGGTGGCACAACGGTTAAGCGTCTGCCTTCGGCTCAGGGCGTGATCCCGGCATTCTGGGATCGAGCCCCACATCAGGCTCCTCCACTATGAGCCTGCTTCTTCCTCTCCCACTCCCCCTGCTGTGTTCCCTCTCTCGCTGGCTATCTCTATCTCTGTTGAATAAATAAATAAAATCTTTTTTTAAAAAAAGAATTTTACATATTGATACCATTCTATTAAAATACTTACTCTTCTGCTATGGCTACAACATCTCACATACTTGCTACATATAAAGTAGATCTAACAATAACTATAAGCATTTTTGTCTTTATATTTTTTTAACATTTCCGTTATTGGAAATCACACTATAGCCTAACAATTTGACACATAATAACTACTCAGGTAAAATTAGTTTTATGTTTTTTTTTTTTTTTTAAAGATTTTTTATTTATTTATGTGACAGAGAGACAGCCAGCGAGAGAGGGAACACAGCAGGGGAGTGAGAGAGAGGAAGAAGCAGGCTCCCAGCGGAGGAGCCCGATGTGGGACTCGATCCCGGAACGCCGGGATCACGCCCTGAGCCCAAGGCAGACGCTTTTAACGACTGCGCTACCCAGGCGCCCCTAGTTTTATGTTTTTAAGAGAAAACTATGTTAGCATAATTTGAAGAAAATTAATCATATATTAGCTAGAATCATTAATGTGCCATATAGTCAAATATATAGTGCAGGAACACAAATGGTGAGTGATGAAATAAAGATAATAAAAGATAAAAATATCATTACAATCCACTAAAGTTGTAATAAGACAGTACGTCTTTCCAGATAAATATAAAAATGATTCAATTGTTCAAATGTTTTTTCTCAGAATTTAAAATTTTTGTATGTATATATTGCATTTAATGTACAAAATTTTAAAATTCACGTTTCTCTAAGTTGTCAAGTGTTTGCACTATTATTTTATGATACTTGTAACACTACCATATGATTTTCATTGTCAGAATGACAGATATTGAAGTCAATGTGGTTTGAAATAGACAACTGAAATGAGGTGGAATAAGTGTTGCTAATATATCTATTTTTTTAATACTAGCTTGTCAATATAAAAAAAATATAAATTTACCATCCTTTTAAGCTAGGATTTATTGATGCAAAAATACTGATTAAAAAAAAAAATTCTTTCACATTCTCGAAAGAATTCTATTTAGGTTTACATCAAGGTTTTATCTTATTTTACTTTGATTCTAGGAGCAGAAATAACACAATAAAATCTTGAAAAGTTCATATGGAAGAGTCACATTGAAAGAATTAGGTATGTGTGCATTTAGGAAAAAATCACGAGGGTATTCACCAACCCTATGAAGTCACTCTTAGAAAACAGTGCAATCATACCTTTAGAACTTAGAGAAATAAGTTCCGTTATTAAATGAGAATTGAAACATAACAAACGTATTATTTTAAATCATTTTCACAGCTGATGGGTTAGTCAGTAAATGTTGTTGGTGCAATCAGCGGATCGGTCAACAAGTACTTTTGGGGGCATGTGACAAACGTCTCCTGACAACTGGGTACGGAGGGCCTGGAGAGACTGACAGTCTGTGCTCACTTTGCCTCCAGTCTGTGTAGGAAGCCATATAACACAAAAACAAATAGACAACTGAGATCATTCCAGCTGCTAACCAGTGCCAGGGAGAAGATGAAATAGGTCACTTGGTCGAGCGTTCTGAGAGGTGGTGTTGGCGGACATTTAGGGATGAAGGTCGGGTCAGGGCTTTGTGAGGATCGGCGGGTGTTGGCTTGAAAATTAGGTAAAAGAAGAGGATTACAAGGGAAAGGAATAGTTTGTTGGTAGAATGCCCCTAGTAGGGAAGACCTGGGTGGTTTTGCGAAACCCTAGTAAAGCCAGTGGTGCTGAAATATGGAGAAAAGGGTAAGGTGTGCAGGGAATCTTCTAGAAGTTAATGGGCATCCAACCATGCAGAAGCCTTCAGCCCGAGATAGGAAGCTGGGCTTTTCTTTTAAGAAAGACAGGAAACAACCGGGGGATTCCCCCACGGGAATGATGATGTCTTTTTCAGAAAAACAGCTCTGGTTGTTCTGTAGAGCATAGACAGGAGTAGGGCCAGGGTGCAGTAGCAAGCCTGGTAGAACGGTGGTGGTCCTTCGGGCAGGAGATGAGTGCGGAGACTCAGGCGGCCATGCAAGTGGGAAATGCAGTTTGGTTCCGGGCCTTCTGAAAGTGGAGGTTGCAGGACTGGCTGACGGAGTAGGTATGAGTCCAAGAGATGAATCGAAAATGACTGTGAGGTCTTCTCTTGCGTGGTTGGGTGGAATGGTCATGGCATTTAGTGAAGGGAGAGTGGCTGAGGGGGAAGACATGGAAAGAATTAGTAGAAGGGAAAACCGTTTTCTCTGCTTTGTCTACACTTAGTGCCTATCCTAGTGAAGAGAGGATGTAGGAAGTCGGAGGTAGGCATGTGATGGTCGCAGAACAGGGCTGTGCTGCCGATTGCCAATGCCAGTTTGAAAGACAGTGCATGGATAATGCCTGTAGTCATGGGATACGTAAGGTAACCTTGGGAGAAAGTGCAGATATAGAGACTTGGGGTGTGGGGGTGCCCTAGGACATAGCTATATTCGGTACATTGATAAGGTAGAAAAAATACCAACAAAGGAAATGTGAGCACATTCTCAGTAACTGCGTAAAATGTCAAGAAAGCTCAGAAAAGAAAATTCTATGAAAAAGAGTGCCAAATGCCACCAAGATCTAATGCCCATGAAGATGGGAAACCGACCTTCAGGTTTGGCAAACTGACATGAGCAGCTCTGGAGGGGTGGTCTGGAAGTCTGACCAGAGTAGCTGGAGGAAAAACTGAGAGATGGGATGGTAAGTTCAGCAGGAAGGGAAACGTTTGGAGAAATCTAGCTGTGGAGGAAGGGAAGTCAACACAAAGGCGGGAGGGGGAGCATCAGAGACACAGGTGTTAGGTGAACTTTTGAACAGTGACCGTTCTTTCGTGCCCCACAGGTGGGGCAGTTGAGCTTATGGGTACAGACTGGTCAGACGGGTGATTGAAGAGTGAGATGTAGTTTTTGACTGGTTCCCATTGTTTCATTCCTGTGCTGAGAGGTAGGTTGTAGAGGGGTTGTCGATTTGAGAAGAAAGGAGACTGCCCTCCCAGAGAGTGGAAAAGATAATTTACTAGATAAACGCCGTTGCACTACCCCACGGTCGAGAGCCTGTTTGAGATCAGCGGTCATAAACTTGATGTGAGTCCATCCAACAAGTTTCTGGAATTTTTATCCAGCAACATTCAACTGTGTGGGAATGTGCAGCTGCTCCAAGGTGGGGGGGCGGTTGGATGCCGTGGTAGTTCCACAGATGAGTGTGCCCCAAAATTCAGGAGAGCGAGGAACTTAATGATGCTTGCAAGAGACTGATTAAAAGGCCAAGCACAAAAACAAAGTTGGGACAATGAGGAGAGTGAAGATACGGTACAAGCGAAGCAGGAGCACTGTGTTCCCTGGAGATTGGGATGGACAGTTATGTAGGTCAGCTGGAAAAGCCAGAGACAGTTGAATCAAAAGCAAACATTTGAAATCAAGACGTAAAGGTGACACAGACCCTGATCATGGGGAGATGCGCAGTAGGGTGACGTAGTACATGAGAAGAAGAGAACAAAGGAGGTCCAGGCAGGGGTAAGCCAATGATGTATTGGGTAGATCATCCCTGTGGATGTTGAGGTTTCCAAGAATGACACAGAAGCAGTGGGGAAGCAGGAAGGGAGGCAGTGCCCCTCATGCTAAAGTTAACACCACGACAGAAGGGGTATGGGGAGGTCATTATGTAATCCCCACTAGAAGGGGAACTGGCAAGTCTGATCTCATGGCATATGCTCCCAGTCATGGGGGCTTGCAAAGGTGGGGTGTCTTCAGTAACAGTAGGTATTTAGGTAGCAGGCTCTGGGAAACAAAAGTTAAATTATGATGTATACCATAGTTTCCAGTGTAGACTTTCTATCGTGCATAGATTAGCAATGTATAACACTGGGTGAAATTCTCTGGAGGCCCGTAACCCTGGAGAGAGAGGAGCAAGGAGAGGTCGTGCTTGGTAAGCATACTGAAATTGAGTTTTGCAGATATGGAAAGTATTATCTTGTTTCAGAAATTAAAATTAAAGTAATTATTGTCGATGAGAAACTCAATAATCATATTAATCTGAAGACCTAGACATATTAAAAAGCAACAGAAAGAAAAATTGGAAAAGACATAAATTCCAAATAAATCTCTACTGTAAAATAATTAGTAGGGAGCTATCAGACATATGCTGCTATGGACAGGTGCCTTAATTTTGCCTATAGATATGTGCCTCATCAGGGGCTGAGCACAAGCAGCAAGAGTAGCAGAGGCAGAGGGAGAGAAGCAGACTCCCTGCTGAGCAGGGACCCTGACCCGGGGCAGGCGGGGGGGGGGGGGAGGTGGGGGGGAATCAATCTGACAAACCCGAGATCACCACCTGTGCTGAAATCAAGAGCCGGATGCTTAACTGACTGAGCCACCCAGGTGCCCTGAAATTTACATTTAAGACACTCAACAAACTTGCCTTATTCTATATACACTTGTATAATTAAATATTTAGTCTAGTTGATTTCTTCATGAATATTTTGATAAATATAAAATTAGTGGTATCCAAACATAAATTCAATAAAAATATGGCATGTATATAACCTAATAGAAATGCCATTTTGATATGGGTAGGCCACACTTATTCATGATTGTCATGTAGTCATAAAATATTTAATTATAGCATGGTTTTATTTTTGTTACATTTCATTGGTGAACATTTGGATAAAGTAATTAAAATTAAAATGTGCTCGTCTCGGGTGGCTCCATGAGAAGCAAAGCTAGGAAACAAAAGTAGGCACATTCATTGAATCGATGGGATTAATATTTGAGCTAGGCCTCCAGATTAAGGAATGTTAGTTGCTAATACATTTTCATTTGGGTGCTCTTATTAGATCACTGAGTATAAATGTTAATATTGGAATATGTAGAACGTTAGGTCTTTGTGAATTTGGGTGATCTTTCCACCTTGAGAAGGAGATAATCCAGGATGAGCTTGGAAACTGTGATCATCGAATTCCAAGAATAGGGACTCAGATTGGATCTATTTCTCCAATTTTCAATAAGTTTCAATTTTGGGTAATGAATTTGTTCATGTAGCATGATTAATATCGCTGTTTGAAGACTGATATTTATCTACCCACCTGTAGGTAACGGTTTCCATTTGTCCTGTGGAATCAAGACAGAGAAAGAAAACACGTAACATATGTGGTGTTTCTTCTTTGATTAGTTATTTGACAGGGGCCAGTTCAGGTAAATATTAATGCCAGAAAGGAACACCATGCTTCATTTAGCAAAAAAAGAACTTCAGGGTTAATGGATCCTAAAATGACTTGGGAAGTCTCTCAGAGGTTATTGTTTCAAATATAATGAAAAGAAACCAGATTAATGACAATAGTAGTTGAAATGTATTCAACAATTACTAGTGGAAGGAACCAATGGTAAGCATTTCACATGTATTATTTCATTTAATTTCTGTATCAACCTGAGAGAATAAAGTCCACTCTCAGCTTCCCTTTCCTTGGAAAATTCTAGTGTGAAATGATATTAAGAAATGTGGTTGTAACTAAAGTTTGGAACCAGGATGCAAACCTGGGTTCATTTAATTCAAGTGCTAGTATGTTCTACAGGCCTATTGGATGATTCTTTAACAAAAAAATAAATAAATAAAAAAGCTTCATGGGCTTGAAAGTTTGGAAAACCATGTTTTGTATAATAGATACCCATTTTGAAGTGCCAACCCACATTCATGTATGAATATATCCAAGAGGCAAAAATAAAATTTAAAAAGTCCACGTTTAAAGAAAGAAAAACATTTCATACTATTCTGTTCTTTTGTATTTAACTATAAATTTTTAGCACACTAGTCAAATCACTGAAAAATGTCTGGTTTAGAATCCTGGGATTTGAAATGTAAAACCTGACAGGAGGGATTTGTGAATAGCGGCAGGTGTCTGATAGACCCACAGATTACATGCAGATGTGTGCACGTTATGTGTGCATTTTAATGCATGGCAAACAGATCGTAATATTATCGTTCATTGAAAAGTAGTAGGCCATGCACAGTTTTTATTTTTATTTTTTTTTTTTTAAGATTTTTTTTTAAATTTATTTTTGTGACAGAGAGACAGCCAGCGAGAGAGGGAACACAGCAGGGGGAGTGGGAGAGGAAGAAGCAGGCTCCCAGCAGAGGAGCCCGATGTGGGGCTCGATCCCGGAACGTCGGGATCACGCCCTGAGCCGAAGGCAGACGCTTAACGACTGCGCCACCCAGGCGCCCCCATGCACAGTTTTTAAATCTACTCCTTTAGTCAGGTAACTGGAACACATTTTTTAATAGGAGTAAAAGTGCTTCCAAGTAAAGCTCAATTCACAACATTTTACACCAAGATAAAGTTTAGCACAAAAACATTTTCTTATATTATGCCAAACAGTGTCTGAAAGACTCTACTGCAGTGCTTAACAGAACTTTTTGCCTTGAATCAGAGAAATTCAGGAAGTATGAGAAGTTATGATATTAATTAGATGATACACTAAGGTATAGTTCACTGCATAGGCGGATGGCCTAACTCTTTGAGTGGAAAGGAAGAGCATCAAAACGGAAGTTGGAATAAAACATATAATAGGTTCCAATAACCACAAATAATATGGTTTCACTTAATATGGCATCAATGATAGACAATTTTAAAAATATGTCACCTCCCATAGCCTTCATGCATAAATCATATCTGTCATGTTATTTTGGTTTGCAGTATATTTGTTCTAACATTTCCCTGCTTGCTTCATTTCAGGATTAAATGCATCTAATTGTTTATACACGAAATGCCACAATGATGACGGTAATTTCTATTCTGTGTTCTATAGCTCCTTTTAATTGACACTCAAACAACTGTTTAAACATTTACAAAAATAATAATCCGCTGAAATGCATTATGCTGGATCATATAAATAATAAACTTGTTTTATTAAGACTTAACTTTTCTACCAAACTCAATTCAGGAAAACCACATATGTAATTAGCCACACTAGCAAAACGAGACTTTATTATATGCCCATTTATTAGAAGAGAAGTTGATAAGGAGGCAGGGGTGACCTTTATTGAGCACCTTCTGCGTTCAAATTAGACAGTCCAATAAAAATTCTGATTGAATTTCACCGTCTTCAACGAATGTCACAAAATTTACTGGAGGAATGCTAACTATAGATCTAGGGGGAAAAAAAGTTTTCTGTTGGCAGTAGAGGGTTACAATACCAATATTTCACCATTGTGGGTCGTCACGATCTTAGGAAGGTCTGCCTAGGAATAAAGATGTGGGTGTGAAAGATCGTTAACAAATGATGAGTTCATCAATGGGTAGACCCCAGCACCAGAGATGAATCTGAAGGCCAGGAAAGGAGCAAGCAGAGGCAGGCGAAAGTGAGTGACAAACTCTCTCAATAAGTGAATCAGCCTGAAAGTTCAAGGGGAAGGGGAGAGGCGAGGAAGGGCATTACATTAAGCGGCAACCTCCCATTTAACGGGCACTGGACATTTAAGTGTGTTATCCCATGTCCTCCCATGAGCCCTCCGCAGTGTTAATAGCCCATTTTATAGCAAAAGTTCCTTGAAGCTGAGAACGTTTACACAGGTTATTCAAGGTTCCCCTGCTAGTAAATAGTGAAACCGGAGTCCGAAATCTAAACAAACCTGCGATATAATCACTCCAATAATCCATGCTTTGTCAACAAAACTCTTGCTACGCAAAATGATCTGTGATACGGAACCAGCAGTGTCCTCATCTGGGAGCTTGCTGGAAATGAAAATTCTCCCACCAGAGCCACAGAATCAGAATCTGCCTTTGAACAAGATCTCCAGGTGATTCTTATCCACATTAGAGTTTGAGAAGCACTAAATAAAATAAACCCTCCCATAGAGCAACACTGGAGGTAGATGGAAGCAGGGACAGGAACCCCAGACGGGGAATGAGCCAGAGAAAATCGAAATACAGTGAGAGTTCACTGCCAATTCAGAGCACCTGCTGGGGGCCGCTTCTGGGAAGCCTGGCTGCCTGCTCTCAGGCAGAGGGAGAGGATTAAACCGCCCAGACATGGCCAGACTGCGGCCAGTCTAGAATTAAATATATATCAAGATGTGGACTGAAAATAACTTTGTGAATTATCTGCTCCCAACCCCAGCAGTTGGCACCAAAATCAAGTCTCCTACCTGCCAGCCCCCAAATCAGGGTTTCAGAGAAGGAGAGGGTACCTCGCGCAAAATACAATAGCGTACCCTGGATTTTTCAGGATGACTTGGATTTCAAATATTGGGCTATTATTCGAGCGGACATGACGTTAGAAATAATAGTCTAAAATTTTGGCACAGATGACTGGCCATATATTATAAGGTATATCAATGAGATAAAATATTGCATATAACAAGCTTAAGCTTTTCAAGTGTTGATTCGCAAGAAATTTCGGTCACTCTAGATGGAAGCGCTAATATATAGCGTTATGATGCGATGCAAATTCTGTATTAAGACAAAGCAAGAATCCCATGATTTTTTGTTAATAGTTTATGAGGTTGTTAAATGTTCAGTGTGGCGTGTCCCAGTTTTCTCACATTAATGAACAGTCCCGAATTAAAACATTTCACGTTATTGTTAAATTGTAAAGTCATTTGCTCATTGAATGTTTATTGTTTAAGAGACGTTAGATATTATTGCGGTTTTTACGGTTAAAAATAGCTCCAATTTGGTTCGGCAAACAGAGGCATGCCGATAAGAAGTAAAGATGCATGTTGTTGGCTGGATTTTAGAAGCCTAGACGATGGGCTGAACACAAAGAGAGAGAGGCTCATTCAACCTGGGATGAGGTCAAGTCCTTCAAAGGAGATACGAAGCTTAAGTGTGGGTGATTACTATGTGAAAACGTTGGCTGGGAAGAGTCCAGGGGAATGTGCCACAGACAGCAGAGGGCTCAGGAACCAGACATGGACAGAAATACAAGGAGAAATACAAGGAGTTCAAGGTGACTGACGTGTGAGATGTGAAATGCATTTACCCAGAAACCAACCTGTCTGTGTGGACAAATCCGACATGCAGGAGCTTGAGCTTTGTTAGTGAGATGATGGGGAACCTTGAGGGAGTGAATAAAGTGATCACTGTGGCGATTTAGGAAGACCATTCTGTTGTTGGTGTCCTCGGGACAGATGAGAGCAAAGGAGATGATTAACAGAAGGAGAGACTTGGTGAGAGTTAGAATTAAAAAAGCAATGAAGTGACGTAATGTACGCTCCCTTTACAATATGCTTGAGTAATGTAGCAAAACAAATTTACAACAGGTATCAATATTCCTCCTTAAGAAAAAAAATAGAGAAACTTTAATAAGATGCTTGAATGGGAAGTAAGATCCTGAGAGCATGGATTTCACAAAATGACCACCCTGCCTCAGAAAAGGTGAAAACAATCTGGTGAGTAGGAGCAGAGGAGAGAGGGAGCCAGGGAAAATGAGTGAAGGTGCAGGAACACAGGAGATCTTGGTCTGTGGGGTACAGAAACTGTGGGATTAAGTCATGGGCAGCAAAAGGTGGCAGCCGTCTTCAGAGGGTGAGTGGAGCTCCAACCAGTCATGGAAGTCAAGTCAATGACAGGTCAGAGCATCAGAAGAAGTAAGAAATTGGCTGTGCATGGGCACGGGCAGGGTGACGTTCAAAATGCTGAAATATCTCTCTGGGATCTACTTCAACCTATGAGAAAAGGAAAATGTGTATGTTCATAGATGGGCCATCATCTGAATACAAGTCCTGTTTAAATTATTGGCAAATGTTTACTTAATTTGGAGCTCATGGCAAGGGGATTACTGAACTACTCCCTGAAGAAGTCACTTGTATTCTTCATGAAATCTGGGGATTTTTGTAGCCAACATAGGGTAGGAGTCCCCCCAGGCCAGTTTGGTATTGAGTCTTCTTGATGTTTGGGTTTATGTTTCCAACCTAAGTAGTCATGTCTTTAGTATGAGAGCCTCGATGTTGGCTCAGGTCTACACTCCAGAACCCGGATCTTACATTTCCAGCTAAACCTTCCAGACTAGGGTTTTCAAGTTAAAATACGACCTCATTCATGGCCATTATAAAAAATGAAAACCAAAAATCAAAGGAAAGGTAAATATATACAGAAAATTCCCACCAGACTTCCCATCACCGTGATAGCCAGTGCTGGTTTGGTGACAGTCCTCGCATATGTCTCTCAGGAACATGGTATCTGTGTGATACCAGGCAGTTACTTAACTTCCCTGTTTTGGTTTCATCATCTATAAATAGGGGTAGAAGTAAAACTTACAGAGTGGTTTGGGAATTAAATTGGTTAATACATGTAACACAATTTGAATTATGCCTGGCGGACAACGGGCATTCAGAGCTAGAGAACTCATTTTTGTTTATTACTATTCCTGTAATTACCACTGTTATTACTATTTCATTCTTCGTTCTAGGACCATGTGTGACTTCCACCTGACCTTGCTCCAAGTTTGTATGTCCCTGAGGTGGCCATAGATCTCTTTTATGATGTACCATATACACTCAGGTGGTGGGGTGAGGAGGGCGTGTTACCTTTGTCCATCAAAGTTATGTTGGAATAATGGTGGCCCCATGAGATGATGATGTCTTAGGTCAGATTTTCCTTTCATAAGAAAGCACCTGTCTCAGTTATAAGCATTTTGCACAGTGTCTCCCTTGAGCCTGACTCCTCTCTCAAGTTTACCCAAAAGGGCAGTAGCGAGGAGCACCTGCAGAGCCTTTACGAGGGCTGCAGTCACGCCTCCTCACCCTCCTCCCGACAGCATCATCGACGAGGAGGGAAGAAAGTGGTTTCACTGCAGAGACCCACTAGAAAAATCACTGTAGCGTGAATGAAAACAACAAAGGTCAGAGAAGATTTAGCAGCAAGACAGACAGTCAAAGGGCGCAGACGCAGATAAACCCACTAAACGCGGTATCCAAGTTGTCTTCTCTTACAATTCATCTGTGGTTTTAATTAGAGCATCACAGCCATAATTTACCCTATTTCAAATACTGCCACTATCTCGTCAATGCCTTTTGCCTCGATGATTATCTGAATTCACAATAAACACGTTGCATTTCCATTCAACACTCTCGTAATCACACTTAGGTCATTATTCCATCTATTAAAAAAATTTATCTGAATTGAAGTAAAGATTAATCTATATGTTGTAAAGGGCATCAGGTTTCTTTTACGAGAAACTATATCTACAGTTCCTTGCAATCATACCGGCTGAATACTTTATTACTTTTCACGTGAAACTCATTACTTCCAAGGATGTTTGAGATGCTATTTGAAGTTGACAGGTTATGTTTTGATGGTAAATAATATTTTCACTGATTGGCAATCATAAGGAAAGTTATTAATATGTAATTGAATTTTAGTTATTTCTAATTTTATTTACTGTTTCAATTATTAAAGCCTAATAGAATCTAGGAAAGTGATTTTAAATTAGAAGTGTTTTATTGAGGAACTTTACTTATTTTCTTTGAAATGTGACTCATTTAGTGATTGTATTCATTGTGTCTTAGAAGCTTAGTCAGTAAATCAATGTGTCTTAACCATTTAAATTGGCCACCAAAGTTGTACCTTTTGAAGGAAAGAGGGAAGTCGAATGGCAAATTTACCCATTTAGAATAAAGCTTTAATCTATCGTAGGGAGTAACAATTACAAATCACAAATCTGCCCTCAATTTTAAAAAAGCAAGAGAATAACAGTGGTAGAAATAAAATAATATAAATATAGATATGTTATATTCCTTCAATTTAGCATTCTTTTAGTCATTAAATGTTAGCCAAAAACACAGGCTGGTTTTGTGGTCTTCTCAAATGGAGTCTAAGTCAACTTTAAAAAAAACCCAAAATATTTTAATTTAAATTGCTTACCAGTTTAATTACTAATTTCCTTTCACCCATAGAGAATAAACACATTTAAAATTATTACAAATAGTAATATCTGGAGAAAGGTATGAAAAACTAGCAGACACTTTATCACTTAGTCTGTAAAACCTCTCTCCGCTCGGCTCCCATTTGTCGCTGAATCCCTCCAGCAACATTAGACATTCTTTTCCTTACTGCTATTTATAGCAACAAGCTACTGTGAGGAAGGGACATATTCGTTCAAATCGCTTAATGGCCAACATGTTTAAAAAATGATATTTTTAAATGGATGAAAACCATTCAGTTAAGTTGCCCCTGTGATGTCCAGTATGCATGTGTGTCAGTTCAAGGGGAGGCAGCGATCACAGGATGTAGGGAACAGTCCCCAGCCGATGTGAATGCAGGGTTTATACACGGGCAGGAAACACAAGGGCCTCTGGCCCTGGTAGCTAACCCAGAGACCTCTGGGTGCTGAGCTAGAAAAAATGAAGTCTGATTTTGACTTCATCGTATAAACAGAATGTCATCTGCACATCAAATTCCACCCACAGTGAACCCCTGGCATGGTTAATGATTATAATCTTCACATTTAATCACGGGAACTCAGTGACAGGCAAACGAAGGTGAGCTAAACTGACAGTTCAGAAGGTTTCAACAGAGAAGAACTCCACAAGCTTTATTTTTAAATGTGCGTGTACAATTCAAAACCACTTTTTCGGAAGCGCAGTTTAATTTGTATGAAGCCGACGCGCAGGCAAGAACGGACTGCTGGCTTTCCCCTGGTGTGGTAGGAATTCTGTGGCAGTGTCTCTGTTTTTCTGGGGCTGCTTTCCTGGGTGAATTAAGTTGCGCATTCTTTAATCTGAAAGCAACAATCTAGATGAAAAGTGGATTATTTTAACCGAAACTGTTCTCATGTTCTCATCTTTCTTCCAATCCTTCAAATCTTTTGAATTAGTTTTCTAAATAATCTCATTTTGACATGTTTGATTCCTTCATGGGATATGCAAACAAATCACCTATAATCTAGTAAAATGAGGACAAGAACTTGGGGCACCTTCTTCCAGAGCATGTATTCCGAAATCCGAAATGACAATAATGTTTTGGGAATGTTACACAAACACACCATGAAGGTAAAAACTGCTTATTATATTTTAATTGGGTACACAGGATGATTCAATCAATACATACTTAATCAGCGATGGCTACTATTTACCTAATAAAAAATTCAAAGTGCACAAAGATTTAATTATTTACTTTTAATAAAAAATATTTTAGATATTTTAGATAATTTGCATTATATACTATGTATGCCATTGCATGAATGTGTTTTGTTTTTATCATTTTGGTACTTTTTCCAGTATTATGCTTTCCCTTAGATGATGAGATAGACAACAAAATGTATTAAAAATTATTTGATGATTTGAAATTTATTTGAGATTTATTAACTCTCATCATCAAAATATATAATTTGTTGCTTCTCTTCATAAAACATTAATAGAAGATAATTTTTAATAACTACTTTGTGGTATTTAATCAATTAGTACACCAAGATAGTTCCTTTTATTTACCTTGTATTATTATTTTTCCACAAAATGCATTTGCTGTCCTTATTCAGCATCAACGTAGCTTAAGAATCTTATGAGTCTTAAGAAATCGTACGAATCTTAGAATTGAAAAAAAGAACCTTATAATGTTATAATTTTATTTCTGAAAAAAACTAAAAGCTATCTTCAAAATTACTACCAAAAAAAGAGAGGAAGAAGGAAAGAGAAAGAAAGAAAGAAAGAAAGAAAGAAAGAAAGAAAGAAAGAAAGAAAGAGCAAGAGAGAGAGAGTTGGGGCTCCTGGCTGGCTCAGTCAATAAAACGTGCTGCTCTGGATCTCGGGGTTGCGGGTTTGAGCCCCACATTGGGTATAGAGATTACTTAAAAAAAATAAAATCTGAAAAAAAAAAGAGAGAGAGAAAGAAAAAATCAAAGAATACATCTAGGTGTGAACAGAGTTCTGTGGGGTCTGATGTACATATAATTTAAAGTTCCATTTTAAGAAAGATGATATAAAGTCATAAATAAAAAAGTATGCAGAGAAGGACCTCTACTGTCCAGCATGGTGACAATAGTCAACAATACTATACAGTACACTGAACTTTCCCAAGAGGATAGATCTTAAATTCCGTCTCGACACATGTACACACACACACACCACACACAAACACACACACGGTAACTATGTGACGTGGTGGATAAGCTGTTTAGCTTCATTGTGATGATCTTTTCACAATGTAGACATATAGCAAACATCAAATTGTGTATCTTAAATAAATGCAACTTTTATATGTCAAAAGAGTCTCAAAGTTGTTAAAAAAGAACACAATCAAAATTTTTAAAGAGCTCAACAAATAACAAATAATGGGAAATGCCTCAAATTCCAAAAAGCACATGTTCTTATTAACTGCTTGACAAACTCTACCTACTTCCTTAATATTTAGTTACATGCACTTTGATCACCCTTTCATGACAAAATATCATTTGCAGTATTTTCTGTAAAGATAAAAAGATAGTTTTGTCTTTCTTTTAGCTCGACTAATCAAAATTTGCTTTACATGACTGATTGTTTAGAAAAATTCCCCTCAACTGCACAATTGTAGGATTTTTATCAAATTTGGGGAAATCTTCATCCAATTCTTTCCCATCTGAGCTGTTCAAAACATACCCACTTTGGGTAACGCTCCTGGACGTTATGCTGTACAAATATAAGAATTCTGATACATTCCATTTTTTTGCATGGCACTCATCAGAGCAAAAAAATAAAATGTAAGGTAAATTTATAATTTTATAGAGTGCCTTACTAAGAACATCCCTGACAAGAAAGAACTTTTAACTGATAAGGATTCCATGACCATAATAACAATAGTCTGCATATGATGATTTGAGACTCCTTACAGCTATGATTCTGACTCCATACACTGTCGACCTTGTTTTTCCTCCATGAGCCACATACTTTAAAGGTGTGTGTTTGCAGAACACTTTATATCACCATGTGAGTACAGGTCCCGGACTTTCCAGTTGGGGAACAGAGTGCGATGGGATGGAGGAAGCAAGAACATTCTTGGAAACAATGTCCACCCCAGGACAGCTGGCAAGAGTGAGCTATCCAGGGAAGTGATGTGAACTACAGCACTATACCCACGAAAAGTATCGTCACTCAACCTCCCCTCAGCAGCCACTCATAACTATCCCAGTCCCTCAAGAGAAAAGGTGATGGAGGGGAAATTTGAGTGGAAAGAAAGAATGATCCTAAGTGTGTCACCTTTGCAGAGTTTATAGACATACATGAACAGGCAATCCATGTGAACACATTGCTTGTTCAGGGTCTTAGGAAGGCCTGTGAAAGGGAGGAGGGTTCCTGAAGCTTACGTTCCTTTAGATTCATGGAAAATTCCCCTGTGGATACAGTGTAGACAATATGATCTGGTTTCAGTAAAGATATTAGAGAATCTTTGGAAATCAGAGTTTGGTTTTTTTCCTATGAGTCACACTAAATATGTAAATTTCTTAAATTACATAACCATACAACATGTAGATTGGTTTTTATAAAATTTCTTTCATGCCTCTTGCCCCTCAAGCACGTATGCTCACAAGGACTCAGATCCAGACGTGCACCAGTCTCACATTTTAAACCTCAGAGGCAATAAGTAGTTGTAACAGAGATTCTATGTGACTCCAACAAATATCTCCTTTAGCCATGTCAAGAAATTATTGAGAATTAAAGTCTAAAATCAGGGTCAGTCTAACTTCTCCACATGTTATCATCTATGATTAAGACAAGTAAGAAGTAATTAAATCCAACTAATAAAACTAAGATACTGACAAACAGCCTTCTGTTATCTCCTAAAATCAAGGATAAATTGGAAAGCACCAAATGGGATAAGAAACAACTGAGAAGGGGCACCTGGGTGGCTCGGTCGTTGAGCATCTGCCTTTGGCTCAGGGTGTGATCCCGGAGTTCTGGGATCGAGCCCCGCATCGGGCTCCTCCGCTTGGAGCCTGCTTCTTCCTCTCCCACTCCCCCTACTTCTATTCCCTCTCTCGCTGGCTGTCTCTGTCAAATAAATAAATAAAATCTGAAAGAAAGAAAGAAAGAAAGAAAGAAAGAAAGAAAGAAAGAAAGAAAGAAAGAAAGAGAAAGAGAAAGAAAGAGAGAAAGAAACAACTGAGAAGATTCACATTTTATTTATGAAAATTCAAATAATTTCGGCATGGAGAAAACCCCAGAAATCCCCTTTTAATTGTCAAATAAAAGTATTTATCAGTTCTTTACAGTTGCAAGAGTGAATTTATAGTATGGGTGTTATTAATGATAAAGACGTGCTCTAAAATCATAAAGAATGCTAATTGTTACTTGATAATCTATCTCATGCATTGTTCTTACTCTTGTGTTATAATTATGTAATGAGAAAAAACCACACAAAAACTTACATTTCATAAACACATGTACTCCCAACAAGTAGAAATACACTTTTTAATTCACCATTTATAATTTGATAAAAGTCAGATTTCATGAAATGTACACATTTTTTAAACCCACAAGTCAATGTTCCTCTCTATATTACCTTTTCCACCCAATCAAAATTGAAGTGCACTATCTGTAGTTTTGTCCTGAGGAAGGCTACTGTTACCTGAGTTGTTTACAGGTAAAGCAGCTTTCCGTCATCTGATAAATGTTTGAACAATTTGCAATAGCAAAGATTCCCCATCCTAAGCATTTTAATGATCGAATATGCCATTTGTGATCAGGTATCTGTTTATTTATTTTATCTCAATTGTTTTGGCAAATGCCATGGGAACTCATCAGAATTTAACTAGAAGTGTGTATTCAAAGAAATGTTCAAAATTTTTTTAATGTAAAAATGAAGAAGAGTAAAAATTGTAAGAAGGCTATGTGACAATTTTGCATGTCTATGGAGATTAGGAACGACGAAGTGGTGAAAGATCTTTTTTCATCTATTTCCGAAGTTATATAACACATTGCTTGAGCTGTCAAGATTTTATTAAAGAGGAAAAGAGAGGAGAAAAAAAAATGATGTGTTTTAAACCTGAAATGATAGAACGATAGCAACAAAAGAGATTAGAAGTGTTGTTTATTCTCACATCATCGATTCTGGCCTGTAGACATTTAAACCGATGCAACAAACAAGCCGAGAATGAATGGGTAACTCATGTAACTTTTTCAATTTTACAGCCATGGAAGTGGGGCACGGTGACTTATAATCCCGAACACCTGTTATCAATCTAGTGGGAAGGGGAGACGTTGAGGAATAGACTGATCACCTTTCTAGAAGAGGTAAGAATTAAAGATCTGCGAAGGATCCTGAACAGAACGGAGGCCGCAGGATCTGAGCCTGATGTCGAAACTCCGTGATCCGTGTGAGCTCAAGGGGTTGTGTCTAGCCAGGGAACCACAGTAACAACAGCAAAACGCTGCTGTGTCTTGGGGAAAAGATGCTAGAAGCCAAATCCAGCTGATAGGATGAAGTGAGGTTCTTCAGGCAAGCCAGTTAGACTGAGCCCTTTTTTGAAAAAAATTAAAAATAGGGATGCGGCCACATGTAGGTCACATACAAATGCAGTCGATGATCTATGTGGCCGTGCTTGGAAATCATCACGTGCGGTGTGGCTAGCAGCCGTGTGAGCCCCGCGGAGAAACGTGGCCCAGAGAGGGGAGCCGTTTGCTCTGCTCTGCTCTCAGGCGGTCTTCATCTCTGTCTGCCTCTCGCAGAGCCAGCGCCTCAGGTCACTGGTTATGCTATCTTGATGATATACATTTTCACTTCCCATGCTGATTTTAGAACCCGACCCCATGGAATAGATTCAGTGTCATGTGGCTTTCATCTGAGAGTGGAAGTGAAGTGTGAGATAGAAAAGCTGTCCCAAGGGCTGTCGGGGGGAAAGTTGTCCCCACGGACTGCGATTCTCTGGTGAATAGTCTTTTCTCAGGATACTGTCCAAGTGAATTCGGTGCCCAGAGAATAATGGTAAATGGCTCTATGAGAGCCCAGTGGATAAACATCAGTTATCCCCAGCTCTACTGAGATCAAATATAAAATAGTTCCATTGTTTCTAAAAACCGTGGTGCGTACACCTACCATTTTCCCTGCTCGTCTGTGCCATTATCAGAAATTCCATCCTGCTGCCCTCAGGAGATCAGAGAAGTCAAAAGTTTGTTTCGCTGATTCTCCCTGAGTGCACAGAAGGGCACTGGAGGGACGAAGGCTACGAATAGTCACATAAAGCTGGAGTATCATTACTCTTGCCAAGCTACTCGCTATCCTACGAAGAGTGGCTTTTCCTGTCAATCTTAATTTAACTTTAAAATGCACTTAAAAGCAAAGTCTCAGAGGTAGCATTATTTGTCAGAGCTGATCACGTGTGAGCTGCACTTCCCAACACCTTGGAGAGTGACAGCATGCAACGATAGCCAGAGAAGCTAAGCAAAATCTAAAGCAAACATTAAACTAGAAATTAAAGCTTCGGGAGGAGTTTAACGGAATGAAGCAGATTAGCAAAGAGAGATTTCCCCAAAGGAAAAAACAAAACAAAACAAAACTCAGAAAAAAGTCCTTGCTTCCTTCCATCGTCGCTTCACCAGTATTTATAGCTAGCAAACCATAAAAGGATGTTTGTGTGTATAATACGCCGATTTTATACAAATTCAGCCCTTCACGGGGTCCCAGGAGGCAAAGCCATGATCTACTCTCTTTGATCGCCGCCACTAAATTGCTGGAAATCATCAATTATTTCATTGTGCTGCCCCGGCCCTCTCTGCAAACAGAATCCAAACGGCATCTTCAGAAAGAACCAAAATAGCAATGACGAAATGACCATTAATTACGATTTATACTTAAAAATGTGTCTTTTTAAAAGAAAACTTCCATGAGTCACTGGCTCGTGTGTGGTAAGCATTGAAAGAATACTTAACTATCAACGTTATTACTGACTTTTTTTTTTTTAAGATTTTATTTATTTATTCGACAGAGATAGAGACAGCCAGCAAGAGAGGGAACACAAGCAGGGGGAGTGGGAGAGGAAGAAGCAGGTTCATAGCGGAAGAGCCTGACGTGGGGCTCGATCCTGTAACCCCAGGATCACGCCCTGAGCCGAAGGCAGACGCTTAACCGCTGTGCCACCCAGGCGCCCCTATTACTGACTTTTTGAAAAATACTTAAAACTGAAATTTCCTGGTACTGAGGTTTGGGACCAGAGCACTGACATAGCGTCTGAGAATTCATTGGTCCATTTGTATCTCAGTCCTTGAACAAAAGGCTACAAAGCAGCTACTTTTATTAGCCTCATTCTAGAGATGGCAACAGAGTGGGAAGGAGAAAATACTCTGCAAATTTCTCAACGTCAAGTGGTCTGTGGGCGCTGGGTCGTCTCACTCCAGAGCCCACGCACTAAAACACAGTGGCGTCCACCTGGCACCAAGGCAGCAAGGGAGACAGAGCGGATCCCACAACATCCCTGCTCTTTGAAAATCTCCCTTTTCTTCCAGCATACCCATTTCAAAGTTAGAAACCTACAAAACAAAACGACTTACTAGCAGGCTCTTTGGCTGTTCAGATATAAATAAGGAAAGGGACCTAATGCATATATTCATTGATTAACAAAGCCCGCAATTGTGTTACAGTTTCAAGTCTCTTATGCAAATGGTTGTTTTATATCACAGTTATTTCTTAGGTCAATACGCGTATCCCACAAATTACCCTCTGCGAACCAAGGGATCCCGCATCAGGCCCTCACGCTGCTCACATTGCAGTAGCAAATACGTGAGACTCTGGTTTCCAACACACATTACAAACGATGTTTCTTTGGAGTGGATTTTACTTTCGTTTTGGTCAAAAATGTAACAGCTAAGCAAAAAGAAAACAAAGCCTTATTCCCATTTTTTTGTCTATTTAAGATAGTATTGTTTGTCTTGTAGTTTCGTAAGAATGTGTTTTTGTTAACAGTAAATGCTGCCATGATTTTTATTGTGATTCACTAGCTCAAATGTCAAGGCTTCTATTATTTCAATGGTCAAAATTATCTTCACTGATTGGAAATATATAATCTATTTTTTTTGTCTTTGAATGTTTTTTCACACAGATTGCCTTTCTATGAAAAAGTTCATTCTACCAATGTTTAAAATCAAAGCAAGAAAAATTAGGATAATATATAAATCACTAAAACAATGCTTATTTTAAATGGCTTATGTTATTGTAAAAATGTGTTATTTTGAAACAATCACACATATACAAAAACTTGGCAAGCAGAAGACGGCTAACTTATTTTTTCTGAATCCCTTGAGATGAAGTTGTCTTCCCGATGCCCCTTCACCCTGAAATAATTGAATGTTAATTTCCATGGTCAAAAACAATCTCCCATGACCGATGCCACTAACAAAATCAACAAATAACATTAATACGTCACAGCCATTTAATCCTTAGACCTCATTCGTATCTCACCAAATATCTCAATAATATCTTTGTGACAAAGGGGTTCAGTTTAGAATCATTGCATTTAGTTTTCATCTTGCTCTGGTGTCTTTGATTTTGGAAAAGTCACAAGTTTCCTATTTATCAGTCATGACCTTGACATTTTTATTTTTTTTTTAATTTTTTAAGATTTTATTTATTTATGTGACAGAGAGACAGCCAGCAAGAGAGGGAACACAAGCAGGGAGAGTGGGAGAGGAAGAAGCAGGCTCCCAGCGGAGGAGCCTGATGTGGGACTCAATCCCGGAACGCCAGGATCACGCCCTGAGCCGAAGGCAGATGCTTAAGGACTGCGCTACCCAAGCGCCCCGACCTTGACATTTTTAAAGATTGCAGGCTAATTATTTTGTAGTGTTTATCAGTTTGAGTTTAGGTTTCTTTTTTTTTTTTTTTTTTTTTTTATATTGCCTCGTGTTTAGATTCAAGTTAAACATCTTTGCTGGAAAGCGATGCTGTTTTTCTGATTGCACCGTATTGGGTCGGGCAGGATTTCCATTTTTTCACTACTGATGATGTTCATTGTGATCACTTGGTAAAGTACTTGGCAGGCTTCTCCACTGCAAAATTACAATTTTCCTCTTTATAATTAACATTAATTTGGGGGGAGGTACTTTAAAACTTTGTAAATATCCTATTCCTCATGAAACTTTTATTTTTTAAAAAGATTTTATTGATTTCTTTGAGAGAGGGAGAGAGAGTGCCAGCACCAGCAGGGGGATGGGCAGAGGGAGAGGGAGAAGCAGATTCCCCACTGAGAAGGGAGCCAGACTTGGGGCTCAAACCCAGGACCCTGAGCTCGTGACCTGAAGAGGAGGCAGATGTTTAACTGACTGAGCCACCCAGGCACCCCAACCTCGTGAAACTTAATTATTTGAATTATTTGTTTACCTTTTAGTGGACTCAGGTTTTATATTTCACTTAATTGGCTATAATATATTATCAGAATAATTAATTCTGATGGTCAGATTCTCCAGAATCTGGCCCGTGGAGAATCCTTTAAGGCAGATGACCTACTTGACTTGTCGTTATGATTCTCAGAGCACGTCCTTGATTTGTGCCACAATAATAGATTCTAGACTCATCTGGTTCTTTCCTGGCCTCTGGTCTGGAAAAAAGTGCCCTGGTTCCTTCTATCTATAAGTTGTGCAGTTTTCTTGGAAGGGCATATACAGAGTCCGGCTGATCACAGTAATTCCATCGGAAACAATACTGCCTGTGGTTTTAACCATTCAGAGTTTCTCTCTGATAGTCTTGTGTATTCTGCGGGCCTCTTTCCAGTCATGTCTCACCAGACTCCAGAAACTTGGTAGCTTCCAAGGGGAGACTTGTGATGCGTTTAAAGTGCACTGGTCTCTGCCAAAGCTCCGTGTCCCCCGCCCTCTTCACCCCCCCTCTTTCTCAGAGATGTGACATCTTCCCCTCTTGAAAAGAGTGAGCCTGAGTGAACTTTCAAAAGAAGATTTACCATTTTTCCCTGTCTTTTCTAGTTGTTTCCACAGTAGCTATCATCAGGTATTCTCTTCTAATTGTATTAGAAGACACTTAATTTCAAATTAATAGATTATTTCCTCATTTCTTTTCTCTTCTTGGCTTTGTACAGGCATGTTTTTCCTGCATTAGCTATATATAAAATAGACGCACAGGTCTTTGGTGTGCATGTGGTTTTTCCTGGCGGGGGGAGGGTTGCAGGTAGGTAAGGGCAAGAAAGTGTTTCTGATTACCTGGAATTATCTTTAATGGTCCAAAATGTGTGGATAAATTAGATTTTGTTTGTTTCTGCCTAAGCAAAAGGGAATTAAATCTGTATGTTGTAATATTATTTTAAATGCAAAGACTCTTTTTCCCCCTCTGCAGAGGTAGGCTGTATCCTACAAAAATGGATTTTCCTTGTGCTTCCTCATTCTGCAGAGTCACTTTCTGAAACTAAACAGCATTTCCATGGCTGTCTGCTACCAATCTGTCCAGTCCTTTCCCTGTATGTAAACAGGTGCTTTGGGTTTTGCACCCAACCCGTGAGAACTGTATTTGGCTGTTTGATCATCACTATCTGGGTCCTTTTTCATTGACACCTTCTTTATGATCTTAAGATCTCTCTATACATCCTGGAAGGTCTTCCAAGCAGTCCTTATAGGGAGGCTCTGATTGTCTCCTGGTTTTCTAAAAAAACGCATGCACGAAGAAAAAGAAAAAAAAAATGCTCTCCTTGTTGCTTTTAGATTATTTCTAGGAACAGACGGGAATAATACCAGCTTTACACATCTTCAAACAGAGAATCAGCAAATCTATTATCCATTATCACTCTATTAATTCCCATGTTTCAAGGGTGAAGTATTCAGTATAAAGGGGTTGGGTATGCAAAATATTTTCCTAAATCCTGAAGCTTTTTTATAAAGAAGAGACCACCTGGCTGTCCATATGTTACCTCTTAATTCGAACACTTAAGGTAGTAGCTTATTTACATAATGGCCAAAGATGAAAGCATGTGAGACTGAATCAGAGGTATAGCAGAAAAAGATAGAACGATGATTCCCATGAATGGAAATGAAAATGCACACACATAGGGAGAACCCCGGGGGAGATGCAGTAACAATGTGACACTACCCAGCATGTTTCTAAAAATCAATGATCTAACGTGAAGCTTAGAGGATCCTTAGAATTGATTGCAACAAACCACTTAGTTGAAATCTCCGATAGAATTGTAGTGATTTAGAAGAGAGAAGATGCTTAATAAAATTCAATTGCTTCTCTGAATTAAAGGCCAGTCACACTGAAGTGTTTGAGAGTGTCAAATGTCTGCTTCCAAGTATTATAAGATCTTGGGGTAGAGATGGACCTACCGAAGTTGATGTATTAGAAGGTAAATTAAGTTCCATGCCACTCATTTCCTTTGTGTGGAGGGGCTCGCTCCACATCCACGCAATACTTGGACACCGGCAGGGTGTCCCACCATGCAGCTCAGCTCCTGTGCTATCTCCAGTAGGGAGATCACAGCAGATTCTAGGGTCGAGGGCTCAGTCCTTCCAGACTGTTTTTCCCCAACCCCAATACCACATCAGAGGCCAGTTGCAAGCCCAGGTTATTATTACCCATGCTTCTGACCCACCAGCTGAGATTGGGGTTCCCCACGACCCTCTTTGGACTTCAGAAGGGATCCCAAACCCAGGTCCTCACCTGTGCTTCTAACCAACTGGCCATAAGTCAGACATTCCCACCACCCCTTCCTTGGGTTTGATTAATTTAATAGAACATCTCACAGAACTCAGAGACACATTTTACTTACTAGATGACTGGCTTATTATAAAAAAGAATGATAGAACTCAGGAACAACCAGACGGAAGAGATGTGTAGGGCAAAGTCTATGGAAGAGATGGAGCTTCTATGCCCCCTCCAGGGGCACCTCACCCACCACCTCCTGAAGTTCACCATCCCAGATGCTCCCCAAACCCTGTCCTTTGAAGATTTATGGAGGCTTCATCTCGTAGGCATGATTGATCAAATCATTGACCACTGGGGATCGAGTGATTGATTCAACCTCTGGGCACTTCCCCTTCTGGAAGTCAGGGCATGGGACTGAAAGTTCTAACCCTCTAGCCACTTGGGCACCACTGGCCACCAGCCCCACCCAACGGTTTCCAGAAGTTCTCATCACTTCGCAAATCTGAGGGTTTTAGGAGCTCTGTGCCAGACGTGGAGAGGAAGACCAAGCAGATATTTCTTAGTATAAATCACAATGTCACAGAAAGTCATGAGGACCACTAAACCCTGGGCTCCAAATCTTTAATATCCTCAAGCACTAACAACTAAAAAGATGGAGAAATCCCAAAATACTTTCTTTTTGCTCACTTTTCAGGCAGTCCAATCCATTTTAAATCTTGCAGCGCATTAGTCTACCTTTGACATAAAAATGAAAATTACCATCTTGCCTTCAGGAATGCTTAAAATCTCAAATAAATAAATCGAATTTTTAAAAACGATGTGCCAAAAGTGCATCTCACCTCAAAATGCTCACTATGTATTTAATGACCTTGTTTGTGGTATCATTGCAATTTCTAGCAAGCTCTTGCTAAAGGAACTTTCAAAAATTAACAATAGTTAAAAAGCAGGAGGAGATAATTACCCTCATTAATGAGGTTGCTTACCAGATTCTACAGCAGTCGCTGGCACAGCGGGAAGGCCGGGCTATTTTTATGTCAGATATACTTACCCTTGACATTCCTTAATTACTTTTCTTAATTTTCCTTGACTCACCTTAACTGCCAGAGTGTTTTGTCTCCCAAAGTGACCACCAATTGTAGATAGATCGGACGACAACCACCCATTGTTGGACTTGGTAGAACATTGATTCTGAAAAGGTTAAGCTCTTTTAAAAGAAACCAGAATCACAAACTCTATATTGGATCTCAACACTGAGGCTGATTTTTAACACTGTGAGTGGGAAATTGAAAACAGGATGAGAAGATTGTCATTCAAGCACACAATTTTAAAAAGTCAATATAATAAAGTCTACCATAAACAATAATACTCACAAGGGGTAAGGGAGAGAGGGAATCATAATAAGTTACAAAAATAGTGGGTACTGAAGATCTCTATGTGTGCAGCCGTTTTAATTTTATTGTTTTGTTAAATTTACACAGCACTCTGATGCGGTGAAAAATCAATCTGTTGATTATCACCATCCTTGGTGGTTTAAGATAGGGTAAGTAGCTTGACTAAGTGCTAGATCCTGGATTAAATCTCATAAAATTGACAAATTATTTTAATGCAACGGCATGTTTTTGGAAAGCAAAATAAATCCCCTGACAGTCTCATCTGCTGTTTTGTAAATTAGAAAGTGGTAAAAATATTTGAAAGTAAAACAGTGGTAAGAAAAGCAATCGGGTGGTTTGATGTCAATTTTGCATTATAAAGAGGTTTCCTTTTGTTTATTTGTTTCCCCATGGGAAATCCTTAGTGTTTGCCCATATAAACTAATAATAGTGTAACCGAGTGGGTGCTTATCAAAAATAAAATTAAGCAACATTTAAATGATGATGCAGGAATCATTATTGACATGTACAGTTGTAAATCGAATTAATAAAAACTTTTGAGCTGCTCAAAATGGTGGCAAAGGTCAAGAGAGCAGAGAAGTAACAGCCAAACGTAGAAATCTCTAATCTCAATATAATCAGTATCATTTTCATGGTCCTTGCTCGATGCAATTGAACTCAGACGTGCCATTTTACGTACATTATCTGCAATCTCTAGGGAATTGTTTACAATCTCTTAAGGCATATGCTTTAAATTTCTTTCTCACCACTAGGAAAGGTTTGACACACTTGCTATCACGATTAGCATAGTTCCTTGTAAGAGAAAACTTAATAAGTGATATTTAAATTATCAACAATGTATATCCCTTGAGGACCAATTGAATACAATTGTGACCATAGGTGACAGAACTATTCACGCTGACCTTGTAGCCACTGGTGCATTTTTGAGACACATGCATGTAGAATACTGCCGGCACCAGTTACAACGGAATAGTAACTCTGTTCGTGTAAAATGTATCTGCTGATATGGGATAGTGACGTCATCGTCTGTCTTAACACCATGGCTCTAACTAATGGGTTTTATCAAAATGTATCAGCCTTGAACATTGCCCATGGGACACCAAGTCCTTCAGGTAAAAATCTCAAGTGCAAAGAGGAAATTAACAATTTAGCAGTTAAGTTTCTTCCCACCATAGATTTTCCAGGGTTAAGTGTTTAATTCTTGTAGCTTATAGTATAATGTTTTTCTTGTCTTTCAATTCATTGATATGTTTTCTCCTGTACCTAAATGTCCCTCAGTATACAGTACAATCTATTTTTTAAAAGGTTTATTTATTTATTTGAGAGAGGGAGAGAGCAGAGGGGGAAGGGGCAGAGGGAGAAGGAGAGAGAGAATCTCAACCCGACTCCCCACTGAGCATGGCAGGGCTTGATCTCACAACTCTGAGATCATGACCTGAGCCGAAATGGAGTCAGATGCTTAACCGACTGAGCCACCCAAGTGCCCCCAGTAAATTCTATTATAGGAAAAGAACAGGAAATCTGTGCTCATGAAAAACTGGATTTGTATCCTGATTTTGGCAAGTTAATTATTTTACATTATAATCATACTTATGAGCTGCAGTTTCCTCATATTAAGTATAATATTTGTGCTCTGGAATTATATTTAGAATATCTGAGCCTTATACCATACCAGTAGCATTCGTGTCTCTCAGTAAATAGAGTATTTAATTATCCAGCTTATGAGTAGCTTATGCTTTCATACCCCATGCAACCCCTTGGCAAGGCATGTGGTTTCTGTTCTTCCTGATCCCTATGGATGCCTTAAAAAATTTCTCTACCACCTGATTTTAGACCCACCCTCTCCTGCAAAACAAAGCTCATCTTTTTAGGATTACATATGCAATTTTTCTAAATTATAACTTCCTTGTTGCTGGAATATGACTCTCCCGTTATACCCCGCCATATTGTATTATCATAATTATTTATTTACATTTTAAATAATGTCCTCTTTAATGAAATTGAGAAAATAAATGGTATTTTTATTATTTTACCTGTTTCTCATAGTACTTTGTAGTTTTAATTTAATTTTATTAATTTAATTTTCTTATATTGTTTATTTTCCTCTTGTTCTTTGCATTGACCCTCTTTTGGACTACATCATTTTCTCAGATGACCTCCCCCCCCCCCACCTTTTCAGCCCTTGGATAAAACCCCTGCTATACTTTCCAAAGTCTTTTGTGTAAGATTTCTGGGCAAGACACCTGTCTGCTAAAAGCAATCACTCTAACACTAGGTTTGTCTTTAAGCCACCAGACCGAATTTGTACTCACTTCTCTAATTAGTTTTTTTTTCAAGATTTTATTTATTTATTTATTTGAGAGAGAGAGAGCACAAGCAGGGGGAGCAGCAGGCAGAGGGAGTTGGCGATGCAGGCTCCCGCTGAGCAGAGAGCCTGACTGGGGGCTAGATGCCAGCACCCTGGGATCATGACCTGAGCCGAAGGCAGATGCTTAACTGACTGAGCCACCCAGGCGCCTCTCATTCTCTACTTTATTGGCTTTCCCTCAGTCTGCATACTCCTCCTGGAATCATACTTTCTATGTTTGGGAATTGTCCTTATACTCTGTATCATTTTATTTCCACTTACTTTTTTCCTTATAACTTCTGGTGTTGTACATCGATGTGACCTCTCTCCCTTCATCTCTCCCTCCTCCAAGTTCTTCGCCCTCCTCATCGCTCTGTCCCCTCTTGCCTTACTTCTTTCTTTCTTTTAAGCTTTGTCATTTTCTTTAGATTCTGGGCATAGAGTGCTCGGGCATTTGATCAAACCTCAAAGTACCAGTCAGATTCGCTGCAACTGAACAGTTTTATGGATCCCCTGACACTGTCTATCTTTTCATGAAGCGCTAAGTGTGGTGTGAACTATATCTGAATATGAGAGAGTTAATAAATGTTTTTAGATGTCCACAACTGATTTATTCTCAGTTAGCCCACATCAAAATACTATCCTAGAACATTACTTTTCAATAGAAAGCTGTCTTCAAACTTTTAGGAATGATTTTAAGAAATATGACATCTTCTGACCAATTTGGATAATTATTAACTTATTTAAATTAACATCTTATCCATTCTGAAACGGGTGATAAAACAATATTCATCTCTTAGGGAGGTTTTCCCCCTCTGCTTTATAACAGTAAAAACTTGTCTAAAACATAGTTACAGAAGTTATAAGAAAGAGCTAGATTACATGATTGGTATTCTTGAAGGCACTCACTAATATTTGGCTTGGCTCTAAGTCTCAATGCAGAAAACTTAGAAGAAAAGAGTCAAGTGATTTTTACTTGAATAATATTACAAAGGTTTATTTTTAGAGGACTGGTATATAGCATTCATATGAATAAACCTTTTCCCTCCTCCTTCTGCTCACCCCTCCACTGTTGTTTGCCATTCAGTAATTATAAAAAGGATTTTCGTCCTTAAAGAATGCAAATAACTATGATTATCAATATAAATCTCACACTGAGTTATAAGAAATAAGAAGTGTTTTAAATACAAACAGCCCTGTGCTGCAGGGATCTCAAAGCCGGTCAATGAGACGGACCAACATTAAAAATACAGACGCAAATAAACAGTTCCAAGAGTAATACGGTGCATTTAAAAATTGAGAGTTATGTGAAAGGAAAGAACACTTCCTGGAAGGTAGAAGAACAAGAGAGATGTTAAAAAGTAAAATCCTAAAAGCAACTTAGCTCCCGGCCATGCCCTCACTGCAAACTCCTCTGAGTGCTGTTGTAGTGAATGAGATTGGGGCCCCTGCCCCTCATGGCATCAGGTGCTGTCCAGGATTCATTCAAGGACCCCCTGGAGTTAAAGCTCTCTGGCATTTCTCAGAACAAATGGAAAGGTATACCTCTTTTAGGGCCAAAATAGGTTGCATATTCCTGGCAGCAAAACCCACAAATGGAAGTTATCCAGTACTTGATATTACTTTATAGCTAAAATAGAAAATTTAAAAGTAGAAAATGTGAAGTTCTGTTGTACAAGCTCTGTGGTCAGACACCTTCGGCTTGCAACTTGGCATGAGCCTACTTAACTTTCTAAAGATCTATTAATCTCAATCTTTGTTTATCTAAATTTCAGTCAAGTTCAGGGTCCTGGCTGGACCTTGTCATTATTACTGATGGCCAACACCCAATTGGAATGCCATGCACTCCTCTCTGCTCACTCCCAGCTTCCTTTCCACCTTTCTCGGTCTTATGTCGTAATTTATCAACTTTTCAACTCCAGCAGGACTTCTACTCATTGACTCGACCAAACTGATGTCTATTATTTTTGTTGATGTCTTTTCTCTTCTACTTGCCCAACTTCAATCCATAATAAATTTTTATAACCACTCCCTTCCTTTACAGTGTCAAATCCTTTACCCACGTCCCCTCTCTGTCTCTTGCTCTCTCTCTCATTTGGCAAAAGCAAAATCCTCATTAAATCCTAATTTCTGTCTACTCCGCACTACACGTGTGCAGCTGGAAAAGGAACATAAACGTAGGTGGCTGGCCTCACTTTTAATCAGTAACAACGCACCCCGTTGTGCCCTCCATGCTGCCAGGCGATCCCCCTATTCCTGTGGTTCCTAGAACATTTACTCTCCCCTAATCAGAGGTAGCACTTCAATCTCTCTTCTTCTCTCAAACTATAATGTCTCCCTTTCCAATCTCACATTTAGCTGGTTATCTAGACTAGAGAGCCCCACACAGCTACCCGACCACCAGCATCTGCACCCTGTAATTCTGCTGTCCTGCCTCTTCCCATGGATGAGCCATCATAAACACGGCTGCAGAGACGCTCTCCACTTCTGTTCCAGGTCCTGTTTTCTTCCCCTTATACCAGGACATAATTGTAGTCATCACCCACCATCCCCATAGCATCTGTTCTTCGCTCTTCAATGGACCATGCCATCAGCATCCCAAGACACCATTACTCTGCCCCTCGTGAATATGTAAAGCAGTGAGAAGACTGCTTTTGAACCCACTTACCTGCTAGCAATGGCCCGTTTTTGTGCTTCTGATTGTCTCCATCACTGTCTCCAATCTCTTCCCACCCAACAGGCTTTGGTTTCCACCATCCCAACAAAACTGCTCAGCTTAATGCCACCAACGACTACATTGTTGAAGCCAATGGTAAATTTTAGGCATGTGATACCGTTGATTATTCTTCCAAGGGGGAAAAAGCCCACTTTGATCCCAAGGATAACTTTCACCCCTCGTTTCCACTTTCCTCATTCAGTACCCATCAGTCCTCTTTACTGGGGTTTTTCTTTGCACTAGAGAGCCCTAGGACCCTCCTCTTGTCTACCTACTCTCACTTCCCTGGTGATCTCCCCCAACCCATGATTGGGAATATTATTTATCTATCACCTAGTTCCAAATTTATTTCTCTATTTCAGCTTTTCTCCCAAACTTTAGATTAATATGCACACTGGCAAATATATCTCCACCTGGATGTCTAATCCCAATCTCAACACATTACGAAACAAGTGTCTGAATATCTCCAGACCTGCTTTACATACAACTTTCCCCATTGATGTTGACGACCTCCATTCTAATATTTCCATGGGTGAAGCCCATCAAGTTATCCTCCATTGCCCAGTTACCTCACCTGACATTCAATCTGACAGGAAATCTGGGTAACTCTACCTTTAAAGCATATCAGAATCAGGGGCACCTGGGTGGCTCAGTCTTTTAAGCTTCTGCCTTCAGCTCAGGTCATGATCCCGTCCTGGGATTAAACCCAGCATCAGGCTCCCTGCTCAGCAGGGAGCCTGCTTCTCTGCTTCTCCCTCTGCTGCTGCTCTATTGGCTTGTGGGCCCTCTCTCTATCTCTGTCAAATAAAATCTTAATAGATATATATATATTATTAGAGTCACCTCACAGTCATGACTACTACCATAGTCCGAGCAATATCACTTCAATCCTATAGTATTTTAATAGTCTTCAAACAGGTGTCCTTACCTCTGTGCTTACTTACCCCACTGTCTCTTCTAGGCCAGAACAATCCTTTAAAAATATGTCAGGGCATGTCCCTCTTCTGTCCGGAAACTTCCATAGCCCTGCCTTCTACCCTTCCCCATGTTACTCAGTAAAAGCTCTGGTTTCTTCACCTAGGAATGCTCTTCCCAAATATCTGCTTTGCTATGTCCATTTAGCCCAACAACAACCTCTTTGCTCAAATATCACCTTTGCAATGAAGCACACATTCACCCACTCTGTAATCCTGCCCCCAGATCTCTGCTCCATGCAGACCCACCCAACCCCTGTTACCCCGCTGTGCTTCTATGGTTGTCCAAATCCTGTTGTGCTTATCCTTCCCAAGATCCTCTATAATTTGCTTATGAATTAATTTATTACTGTTTATCATCTATCTTTCCCAGCTAAAATATATGCTCCAATGAAGTAGGGGTCTTTATACATTTTGTTCAATGGCACGTAGTGGTTGCTCAATGCATGTAACTTAATGAAATAAATAAATGAATAAAATAAATCTGTTAAATATTGCTATTATGAGTCCCATGCAAGAAGCTTGTTGTAAGAACTAAAAGAAAGATTCAATACAATTTGGTTAGCCATATGGCTGGTAAAATGAAGCCCTCAATAAATGTTAGTATATTATCATTAGTTTTTATCCGCTTAGATTGTCTTATTGTTTAGTCAGTGCTGAAAAGGTGCTAATCAAACAGCTTTTTCAACTTGATGACAATTAAAAGTATTTGGGGCAAGTATATGTGAAAAACGCTTTTTTTTAAATTTTAATGTTTTTTTATTATATTATGTTAGTCACCATACAGTACATCCCCGGTTTCCTATGTAAAGTTCGATGATTCATTAGTTGCGTAACACCCAGTGCACCATGCAATACATGCCCTCCTTACTACCCATCACCAGCCTATCCCAGTCCCCCACCCTCCTCCCCTCTGAGGCCCTCAGTTTGTTTCTCATAGTCCATAGTGAAAAACGCTATTTGCATAGTGATTTTCAATGGCACCAATATGAAATTGATATTTATGTTTTATTTAGGATAGCAGTAATTTTAAAGTGTACCAGAAACACATTTTTAAAAACTTGACATATCTATTTTTATACATATATGTGTGCACATATATAAGATGTTTACATCTATATTTGTGCATATATGTATATATATATATATATATATATTAACTATACATATAATATTAACAAAACTTAGGAATTTTTTCTAGCTTGTTCGAGTTTTATTCCTAAATAAAGCAAACATGAAATGATATTTGAGAAATTGACATTTGCTTCTGTGTTGGATTTCTCAACAAATCATGAAGAAAATTCAAGACAAGAATGGCACAAAAAATTACTACAGTGTCAAGAATTGTGCTTCCTATGTGCCTCTGTTCTGTTTTCCCATGGCCATTTCCTTCTAAAAATTGCCTTTACATTGTCAATATTCCTAAAAGAAATATTTTTGAGGTTACACGCTGCTTGTGTTTGTTTCTTTTTATTCTTATAAACATAGCAAGTGCGATGGCATACTGACAACCCTTTCCAAATGAGTTAGAACTCTGACAGTATTTCTCAAATCCATCCACTTTTCTCTATCTGCGCATCTCAGCCAGAGCGGGCAACCTGTTTTAAAACAAATGACACCTAACTGTGCCCAACACACCCATCCAATGAGTCCCTCACAATATTCAGAGAACTCTTTATAAAATCAAACCCTATTATGTGTTTCTCTTGCTTAAGAACTCTCTTCTGCAGAACAAAGTTCAAATTCCTTCTTCTGGTGAGCAAGGCCCTGGATGAGCTGCTTTTGTTGCCCTATCTTACTGCAATTCTTGTCTTTGTCTACTCATTTCCACAAGGACATTAGCCATATTGACTAGTTAAAAGTCCCCTAATATGCCACAGTCATCTCTGAAGCATTTCACAAGTGTCTCCCAATCTGTAAAATTAATTTATGATATATAAACATAGATAATATACATATGCTTTATCCACCCAAGAGACCTTGCTCACTGACCTTGCTAGCTCCTACTTACCCTTCAAAACTTATGCAGGCTTCAGTTCCAAGCAGAGTCTTTGTTGACTGCACGTGATTGGGTTTACAGACCCTCCTCTGTGTCCCCACAGCACATTTCACTTCGCAATGACAGCATATCCCGTGCCCACAATCCCTTGCCTGTTTACTTGTTTATCTTTCATGGGAGCCTACAAAATTCTTGAAGCAGGGGCAAAGTCATGCCATATTCTCAACCTAGATAGCAGTTGATATGGGGGAAATATTCAATTATCATTTGCTGATTGCACAATAGCCCAAAAATGACCAGCAAAATCTGGCCTCAGGGCTGACAAACAAATTGGAAGACACGGTTGTGTAATCACCTCAGTTTATCCAGTTTGGGTCTAGAAGCCATCCGGCGTCACAATCCCACCTAGAATCTCAACGTCAGGTAGTTCCAGCCATGTTAAACCTTTCTTTTTTCTTTTGTTGTTCTGCTCCAATCTTTCATTCTTTGACATTGACTAAAACATTACAGCTAATGTTCTTATTAGACATTGTCACTGCTTTTAGCTTTCACTGTTTCTTAGTTTCATCAGAGAATTTCCTCTCCCTCATTGACTTAATTATCTCCCCTTAGACTGCAGCTTCTCTCATTACCTCTTTGAGTTAAATCTGCTCATTTTCCAATATTACGTATATTTCCAGAGAGGGTGGATGGCAAGATTGGTTTTGAAGCTTTTGAATGCAGACTTTTAAATTCATCACTTATCCTGCAAAATCTCTTCTTGGACATCCATTTTACTTAACAAGTAATTTTCTACTCTTAAAATTTATTTGCCACTGATCTGAAAAATCTCAAACCCCTCTCAACCTTCTTTAATTGCCTTATATCTGAATTATGCCAATATCTGAGTTATAATTAGTAGACCACAAGCTTTATACCTGGCCTTATAGATTTTTAATCTACTTCAGTAACTGTCTGTTGCTTCTCTTTCTAACTTTGTAAACTGTCGTGATGTTTCATTAGTACATGATAGGCACCCAACTGGTTTTGAATGGACCAGCTAATTGTTTTAAAAGCTTTCACTTCTATTGAGTGAAAAACAAAGTGGAGACTTCCCAGACTGAAAACTGCGGTCATGATATCATGATTTCTATTTTAACATGTTTGAGGTTTTCCATATCAAAATGTTTTCAAATATACTTATTGTCTAGTGATCAAGTATGTTTTCTTTATATTCAGGCGTGGAGGATCTAGGAATCTATCAAAAACGAATACGTCTTCTCGATGCACGTATGACCAGGACTTTCACACACCAGTGACATTTTCATAACCATGTTGAAATTCAAACACATTATTTCAGCATTATCATCACAAAAAGAAAAAAAAAACAAATTGAATAGATTTCATGGATTCCTTTCTCTTGCTCTTCATCCCTTTAAAATAAAGCAAAGGTATAGTTGTTATTTCTGTAGAAGCCAGTTTTCTGGCAGCTGTTTCTTAGGAAATGTTAGGGCTACATTTTGGCATCCAATGATGCATAGGTACGATTCCATTTCAAAAGAGAGTCACATATCTGTGCTCGATGGGCATTCACGTATGAGTATCAAATCAACGGTGAAAGTCATGCAAAAAAAATCATTTGCAAACAGTTTGTACAGAGTGTTTATTCCCATGCTTCTAAAAGAAACAACAGATATTTCTTGAGATCATTGCCACATTCTACAATGGATTTAGCTCTAAAATTAATTCTATCCCATCTGTCAACAAATGAAGGCGTTAGCTTGTCTCTATTTATCAGATTGATATCGGATTACCAAGTTATAGCGATTGCTGGTATTTGTTTGGAAGTAATTCAACTCCATTTCCCTTTAGAGAGGACTGACGGAAGTAAAACTGAAAAAAAAAATATTAAAGCACTCTGCTCCTTAACATTTATGAATCAACGTCTTAGATGCTGCTCCCATGCCTTTAAAAACGGTGGCTAAATTAAACACAAACAGCATGGCATTAGATCACAGGATCCACATTCCTTTGGGATTCTACTTAATGCAAATTCCACTTTTGGAGTTGAAAGGAAATTAGAGAAGTTTAGTGTGGATAAAGTGTTTCAATTCAGGCATTTAAAAGAAACTGGATAAACTATTGAACATCTGCTCAGTGTAATCACATTGGGGAATACAACATCTTGAAATGAAGCTATAAATAAATAAATAAATAAATAAATAAATAAATAAATAAATAAATAAAATAGCTACTTTCCCCAAAGCCTAGCACCCAGTTTAAGTTATATTATTTTTGAAAGACTTCCACTGCTAAGTAATTTTTCAAAAACTTTTGAAACAGAGCCAAGTCTTTACCCTACTAAAACTTTAGAAAACGGGCGGATGCACAGGTTAACAGACTCTTAATCCATGGCTGAACTGGTCTGAGTGCCTGGCCCTTTCTTCCTGCATGAAAGTGACTCTATCCTCAAGTATTCTATCTTGATCTATCTCAGTTCTCCTCGACGGCTGATGAATAATCGTGTGGTGACTTAGTGGGCTGAACCACATACGGTGCACCATTTTTTCTGCTAATCTGGCTCATATGAGGGAAAATCCACTTATAGGTGTGTTCTTTCTATAGCCAGACTTGGTCACCTGATCCAGGGATCACTGGCAATGGAAGGACTAATGACAGGGAGATAGCATCAGCCGGCTATTGATAGCTGCTGGTCTTTGAGGCTCCTCTTGGCTTAGATGTAAATCAAACACAATGAAGGCATAGAACATTAAAGGCGGAGATTCCGTAAAACCAGTTGAACTGATTAGTACTAAATTACTGATGTTCCATCTGCTGGGGTGGTAATAATTTTTTTTTAACTGCCTGACTGAAAAGCTTCATTTCACCAAGAATCCATGTTCAGGAGTCCCATAGGATGCGCTTTATGGACGTGCAAAGGAAGGAGATGGCAACAAACATGCGATCATTTGATGAGGGTTTAATGCCACGATTAAGAAAACTGGCATTTCACATATGAGGGCATTAGGAAAATATGTTTCCAATAGCGTGCGAATATGTATTTTGCCAACAGAGTGCCGAATGGAATGTGAGGATTTGAGACTCCAGATTTTCATATATGTACAAAAAGGTATGAATAAATGGACGAGGATTCATGTCACATCATAATGACCTGTATCAGCGCAAGTCTTAAGGTCAATATCCAACCATGAACTGTCCAGGGGAGAGAGAACCAATCAACTTTGAGTGTTCCGTTCCTGCCGAGGTCATTCCATATTAAAGATTGCTGCATCTTAATTTAGTGCAAATCAACATTTGATTTACCTAAATTATTGTATAATGATTCCATGTTTTCCAAACAGTTTTTCATCATGGTTTATCTTCTCTTGTGGATTTGCCTATAATAACAGTATGTGTAGATCATGAGGACTTGGAGTCTTTCGGCCTCTCAGCAGAGCCATTTCTCTGAAAATGATACATTTGTGAAAGACTATTTCAATAATGTGATATTTATCATTGTAAATTAAAATGCTGGAAATCCAGTTTTATGTATTATTTACAGATAATGTGCATGAGAGATGAATCTGTAATCAGTACACTGACAAGTCAGTGGCTAGCCTGTAATTATTCTGAAGGTAACAGAAAATGTAAATTAGGCAATTTTTCATAGAATGGTCATTAGTAGACAAGAAGTTGCTCTAATTACTTCATATGTCATACAGTTTAGGCTTAGTAAAACATGAACTAAACATCCCTTGAGCCACAGTAGCTTGCAGCACTAAGGTGAGTTGCAAGCTTGTATTATATGTCCTTCAGTGTGGACCACAATTCTCCTCTGTGTTGTCTTCATGCCAGGACCCAGCCTGGAGGAGCAATCTGTAAAATCATGGGTCTCAGAGCAGAGGGAGAGAGAGATAGGGTGGAAAACATGGAGTCTTAGAGCTTTCCCTCACAACTGGTACATAAGACCTCCTATCATAGTCCACTGATCGAAGCAAGACTCACGGCCAAGTTGATATCAGTGTGGCAGAGATGCATTGTCACTTCTGAGAAAATCAAAAACAGCATTCTTGTAGTCAGAACAAGGTGTTCCCAAATGAATATGAATAACATTCAAATAAGGCCATTTTGCAAACATGTTTGCAAAAAAACATGGACAAACCATCCTACAACCCAACAATGATTGAGCAAACCTAACTTTTGACTAACGAGTATTATTGTGGCTTTTTTTCCCTTTTTCTTTTTCTTTTTCTTTTTTTTTTTTTACCAGTGGCAATCCTAGCCCTGATTTTATGTTCCTTCCTCCTCAAGTGTTTAAAATACACAATTTCTGAGTTGCCGTCTCTTCCAGAAAGTATTCGATTCCAAATCAGCCAACAGTCCTTTTTGAGATGTTGCCACAATTCCTCTGGGATGCACTTGCCCTTACTGCAGCAAGCCAAATTAGCCAAACTTTTGGAATGCACATATATCCCCAGTGGTCTTTGGTCAGTGACCTTTAATCCTGGGTCAGGAGAGTGCTCATTGTCAAAAATAATGCCAGTGACCACACTTATGACTATCCATTCGTAAATGATGTGTCTGGTTTCAGCAGCCCAGCAGCAACAGTGACACAGGCTCTTCAGACTCTGTGCAATGGCCCATCATAATGCATCACTAATTGAACACTGGTTTGCAAAAGCAGCTGCCCAGATTAATTTTAAATCTATCTCCATGTTTACAAACATTTTTATAAATCATTCCTTCCTATTGTTTCTTTTTTTAAAGTCTAATTATTTGAGTAAATTTCTTTTCTTTCTCAAAACTGAGCACAGAAGATGAAGAAGAAGTGGCCATCTCCTGTAGTCTCTAATGGTGGAATAAGCTATTTACAGGTAATATATACAAAGTCACTTACTAATAACTAAAATGAAGAAATTACCTTATGGGGGTTTAAGGTGATATCAAGCAATTCTTTAGAAATAAGAATTTCTCTAGTGGACTGGATGAACAGTTAGTTGTTCATCAAAGCCTTCTATAAAAAAGATATAAAGAAAGTTTTATTGTCAGGTTATATTTGGTGAATACGTGAAACATACATTTTTATATCCCAGATAGCGGTATTTTTTCCTTCTTTTATCCCTTTCCTCAAAAAAAAAAAAAAAAGCCAACTCTTCCTCTTTCTTTGCCTAGTGAGGATTGATACAGCAGTGCAATATATGCTATTATCAAGGCGAAGGAGTGGGGGGAAGAGAAAGGGAGTGGATATTTTGCAATGATATTTTGCAATTACAGACTTTAAAACCTGGTCCATGTTCAGTCTAGCCTCAGGACAGAGTGGTGGAGTGGTGAGATAAGGAAGACAAGCAGGAGCCAGGCCACGATGGCTCCAATAAGCAGCCAGAGGAACCTAAATTTTATCCTAAGAGCAGAAGGAAGCATTCAGGTATTTGCATCAGTGGAAGACACTGTGATATTATTAGTATGATAGAAACACAATTCTGGGTGCAGTATGGAGTGTCATTTAGCAGATATCAAACTGAAGATAGAGAGATGGTGAAGACACTATGGAAGCCATCCATAGGCATAACTGAGAATAAGGAGACTTAGAAAGATGGCGGTGGGTTTGGAGGAAAGAGAAAGGATGTGTTATATTGACGAGGCTGTATCTGTAAGGTTGGTGAGCAATTAGATTGGGTAAGGAAAGTCAAAGAAGAGTGTAAAACACACCTAAGTCTGTGAATGACAGAGATAATTACTACATGAAGGAGGGCAGGCAGGAAGTAGTGGTAGGACTGGGGGATGGGATGAGTCTAACTGTGGGTATGTTAGGATCGAAAAGCCTGTGGAACATCTGTAGATGTATATCCAGACTTGAGTTACATACATGCATCTGATATTTAGAAATAAAACTAGCCATGATAAAATTGATTCTATGTTCATCTTCACTTACAGGGTACCAGAAATCTGAGACTGCATGTAATTGTCTATAGTGTCTAAAATAAAGTTTTAAGTCTGGCTAAAGCGGAATCCTAAAGGACATCAACATTGATTGTACCAGTTTAAACAGAGAGGCCCACAAAGGAAACAGAAGAGAAGCAACTTGAGAAGCAAAGGTGAGTGTGCCGTTGGAAGCTGAGGCAGAAGAGTTTTAAAGGAAGACAGTATCATTCATATTGTCATTTTTCCCCAAGAGTGGAAAAAAAAAAAAATCTAAGTGCTAATGGGAACGACCCTACCAACATCAGAGTTCAATTTCAATGTAATGTGGTACAAACCCCCCCCCCCAGAATTTTGTAAATGAGTGGTGTGACTGTATTGATGTGAGCTGGTGTTAGCGAAACTTGGTTCAAATACCTTTATGTAGCCCAAAAATGCATTAGTAACATTAATAACCTGCAAGCATGACTGGGCCTTGGGAATAACTGCAATCAGGGTCTTGGATGTCAGCAGCACACTTTGCATTTCTGCATTTAATCTCTGACTTTTGTGTACACATAGGTGCTGTTCTCCCTAACGTGATTGCTCCAATCGTAGGAAAAAATGGTATTCAGGGCAAGTAGACCCAAACTTGTCCAGATTTACCACCAAGAGACTGAGTCTTTTACTAAATTAAAATTTGTTTGAAAAATCACAGGAAAGCCCTGTGACCCAACTTTGGTCTGAGTGTATATCAGGCTGCACCCTGCAGCTTGTCTCAGGTGTCTGCCCCTAAATTGACAAACTCTGTCTAGTAGGGCTAGAATGTTAAATTGCATTAATGTTCCAAAGACGAACCCCTCCCCCTACATCCCTGAGAGAGTCTTGACCATGTGACCGTGGTGGGGGGGTATGGTGCTTTCCTTTGCCTTTGGCATCAGCCATAACGCTTGTCTTGGCCAATGGATTTCAGTGGCCCTGGAACTAGCAGCATCTTCAAATATGCTTGCTTTGTCGGTCTCACTCCCTCCTACCTCCCCCATCAGGACTGGAGGTGTTCCCTCTGAGTAGCTGTTGGCTCTTCAGTCTTAGCCACAGAATGAACATGTATAGAGCAAGCATGAGCCTACGTGCAGGAAAAGCCAAGCCCAGCCAGCGATGTGGCTTAAAGCAGATCTTCTTACTTTCAGCTCAACCTAAAGCAGCAAGATGCAGCCAGACTGTGGTCACAGTGGACAAATGGTTGTTGAAAATTCCTGAGTTTGGGGGTCCATTCGTCATGTTACATTATACGAGATAATAGCTAAATGATAGAGGTGGGGCACCATATTTTTCATTGTCCTCGAGAACCTCACAGTTTTAATTAAGGAAAGGAAAAGTAATTTCACTAAAATGAGGAGGGAATGCTATCCAGAATAAAGAAGAGGTGCTAGAAAACCAAATGGCCAAGGCCCGCCACTGTTGAGGATTGAGGGGTATTGTCAAGATGAGAGATTTAAGGGTAAACAAGAAGGGTGGGTGTGAAGTCCAGAGTGATTTATGGTGGGAACCAGAGGGTTTGTGAAGCTGAGGTTTGTTTTAGTTTGTATTTTATGTCTTGTTTTTAAGCTGGAAAAACTCATTAAGATGTAAACTCTGATCGAATGGAGTGAACAAAGCAGGTGTCTTTGCAAATACCAGAGATGGACAGCGTGGTTGGAGTGCTGCCTGGGACGGAGAACATCCCTTCCTAGATGCGAGGGCAGGGGGAAAAGACGTGCTTGGAGAAGATCATTCTGGAGGGTTCATGATGGAAAATTGAGGTATTCAGGGGTTATTTGGACTATGTCTAGTTATTTCTGTGTATAACCCCTAAGTGCATCGGCTAAAAGAACTCAGGGAGGACACGTTAGCCTAGAGATAAGAAGAGAGGGGAGAGCGTTGAAGTCACTGTGGTGTAGACAGGAGGGCTATAGAAAAACAGAGATGGTGACGGCTCAGACCACCACGCACACCAGAGCTTAGAATAAAAGCACAGGACAAATCCTCCCCTACCAGGGTGATGCAACCACTGAGACACGTAATGAGAGCCTCGGGCCTCTTGGAGTTGCTAGAACCACCGTAATTCTACTGTCAAGATACAAGGCAAAGAACACATTCTGCTATCTGTCCCCACGCTGGGAATGATAATATCTGCCTTCCTACCCAAAACAAAAAACAAGGCAAAACCAGTAAGACAAAACAAAACAGAAAACACCAGCCTACACTGCTCTGCTGCTCTTTCAAGTGGTGCTGACCCAGCTTCACCAGCGTCTCCCCCTCTATGGTCAGTAAGGGACTGCGCGGTCTCACACTGAAGTAGAGGGAAGCACACGTCTTCAGAAGTGGGAAATAATCGGTATGATCAGCACAGCAGAAAGCCGAATGCGTCACTTCCGAGAACAATTGAAAGCCCATTGAACTCCCCTTTGATACACAGATAGACTAAAGATATTAAACCCAAATAAACACTGCTTTGAAGAGACACATCTAAACCAAAATTTAACATGAAACTTTTAAACAAAGGTGGACTGTGATGGGGTCAAAGAACACAACAGCAGTGCCCATGCGATAAATTAATTGCAGACAAAGAGGGATGTAAAGGAAAGTCTTAGACCAAGACAAATAGGGTTAGTTCAAATTGATAAAATGCCCAATCCACAATAAGTAATCACTCATGCATGTTTATGTAATAAATAGGATGGCAACTATAAATACACACACACACACACACACACACACACACACACACACACCCCAGAGCCCTGTTAGAATAACAATGATAAACTAAGAAACATAATTGTTCTGTGACATTGACAAGTCTGTTCCTGGTTCTGTTGGTCACCCAGCCCCCAAGATAAATAAACAGTTGATTTGAATAAAATCAATTTAAAATAAATATATAGAGAAAACTTTACTTAAACAGTGAAAGACTTTCTAATGACTAAGTGAGAGGAAGGAATCACAAAGGAAAATATTATTATGATCAAAGAAAAAACATTTCCTATTACAAAGAAAAAATGTCAATAGATAAAAAGAAAATCTTTGCAGCAAATATGACACATAAATAACTGTTGACCATGGAAAAAACACTTATGTTTCAAATGAACAAGCAAAAATCTAGTTCCCCAGTTAAAATTTTTAAAAATGAATCATGAATTGAATCCTCAATTTTCATCAATAAAAATAATAGCAAGAAAAAATGTTCAGTGAAACTAGTAATCACATAGTTGTATATTTAATCCAACACCATTGAAAAATATAATCTGATATGATAACTTTCATTGACAGTGAGCATGTGGTAAGAAAAAATATTTTTGTAAATAGTGTTATTACTAGTCAAAACATGGCAATAAGCATTAGACCCAACTATGGTATAATGTGTAAGTGGCAGTCTTAAGCTCGGTAGGGTATCATAAAATTTTAAAACTCATTTTTTAATGAGTCTTTAGGAATATTTATACCACAAGTGAATTAAAAGTCTACAAATCACGCATATAAAATGAATGGATGCATGACACACATTGGTCAAAACAGAGATCAGTATTAGAAGAAAAACAATGACTTCTAACAATAGTTGCAAGGATGAGCCTCCTATGTATTCTTTTTAATGTTTTCCAAAGATATTACAAAATGTTATTTCTTTTACATAGTTGTATATATGCTGTGATAAACCTAAATGAGACAATGTACAGAAAAGACATTTAAACCCAACCTGTTTGCATCTCAATTATCCAATCTTTGGTCCTATAATGGGGATCCCATTATCTTTTTCACTAAGTACATGTGGCCTGAAAATTAACCAGCTCCTCTTGTCCTGCACGTGTGATATTTATTGATTTCTTCACTACAGCTCCTTCCTCTGCTTGACTTTCTCTGAATATTCTGGCTCTTGGATAAGCATAGGAAGTTGGCAGTGTCTCTAAGAAGCCTGGGTTGGGACGTGTTATGTTTTATTACTTGTTTCCAGTGCTGCCACTGTTGTTTTTTACTTCAATTACATGTCTATCAGTGTAAATATAAGACTAAGTCCAAAGTGGTGGTTTGTTTCGTGAGTACCCAGCTTGGATCAAACAAGTAGTCGAGTGGATAAATGGTACAATCAATAAAAATGTCTCTAACCAATGTGAATGGTTTGGTGGTGCCCATTCAAAAACAAATTATGAAGAAAATTATTAGAGAAGTGCCCAAAGCTAAATGTCATGGATGCAGCAAGCAATATAAACCAGAAAGTTTTGCAAATATGGTGATTTGAATAGTGGTGTTGATAAGAGCAACATACAGTGTAGCGTATCACGCTAGTCTGGATTAGACCACATTCTGTGAGAGGTCCTGCTTATCTGCCTTAATTTTCTCTACCACCAAATCAAGGTGGGAATAATTTGGTGTGCCAATCTACTCATAACACTTATTTGAAGTGTGCTTCTAAAAATAACATGGGTATTATTTGAGCAGGGCTAAATACCCATTGTGTAATCGATCATTCTAAAGCATACTCATAATGGGTTTCTGATATTAAATTTAAATAACATATCTTAGTCACTGCAGTATTTACCCATGAATCTCTAACAAATATTTCCTTCATGTACAGTCCAATTTACTAATGTTCTTTTTTAGTCTTGTTCAATTTGACTGACTTTCTTCCGTTTACGTTTCCAACTTTTTTCACATTGTGAGGGCGCTATTTTTTTGTTTCCTTTGGGTGTGTTTGTTTGTTTTGTTTTTTTATTCTGGAGCACTTCTTTCCCCCAGCCACTTGCTCTCCATCTCCATTTAGATTCTCGCTCAAAATTCATTCTAAGTGTATCATCTCGAAGAATTACACAAGTGCTAGCACTTTAGTTGTAACCAATATGTTCTGCAAACCAGATGCCTAGTTATTCATTTGTAAACTACTATTCATTCCTTTGAATTTCCTGGTAAGTGAATTGTATGCATTTGTTGTCATATTAAAATCTGATCCCCTGAATCTTGCTGTCCGAGGCACTCTGTCCAGGTGACATATGTGTTCATTCATTCCTTTTTATTCATTACATCAACCAATATTTCGAAACATCCAATCTGCGCTACGTCATCTGTGAAGTGTTGAAAAGCTGAAATAATTTACACAATAGCACGACTTTGTAGGAAAAGCCATAGAACAGTGTCGTATCTTTCAGTAAGAGTTTAATGTGTGATAGGGTCTGTCTTGAAGTATTCCTTATGAGGTTTCAACGTCTCTATCTTTGAGTTTATGTTGCTGCATTGTTTGTGAGAGAATGACTTGTGCTTCCAAATATCACCACATTGCAGACCACATTTCATTGACTGTCAGGCCTCTTTCCCCTCAGGCATTGACATCTTAGCACAATCGCTGCTTTTCAACATTTTCAATTATCACGTTACTGATTGACACTTTTGAACATTTGTCAACATGTTCGCTTTCTTTCGGATGGCATAAGGCCACTCTGAAGCAAACATGCAGGCAATTCAATAACCGGGGACCGTCAGGAAAGATCATTATTGACAGCCCGCAAGAGGGCAAGCTGGCCAGCAAATGAAAAGCCATGTGTCAGTACTTTGCATTTAGCAAATGCCTGGCTTGGACCGGGAGGTGGAATACCCATGATCGTTTCGGCGAAGGAACTGACAAGTGAAAACAGAACAACAGTGTAAAGTGTATGACTGGCCATGTGCACAAATCCGCGCTGTATGTGTGCGTCCGTGTGTGTGTATACGTGCTGTGTGTGTGTGTGCGGCATACATGCAGATCCTTGTAGCTGTATGGTATCTGGATCAGGGTTTCTCATACTGGTGGTTGCACTGAGATCCAGAAGAGAGGATTTAAGTCCTTAAGTAAGGCCATAAAGATGGTGCAGATCAGAACTGGAGCTCGGTGTCCTCATTTCCAGTGTCTCACCAACGTCTCTCATGCACTCGTAAGATTGGCCAATCGACGCGCGTGTTCAGGGTGGAAGTGTACCTCTGTTGCTGCTCTCCCGTTGCACATAACGAGCACTGCTGTCCACAGCTCCGGCTTCCTATACGGCATCTCCACACATTTATTTTCCGAATTTTGAGGGTGAACTTGGTATCCCATGACATTTACTAATGAAATACCTGTAATAAGGGATGCCTGGATGGCTCAGTCTGACTCTTGGTTTTGACTCAAGTCATGAGCTCAGGGTCATGGGATCGAGCCCAACCTCAGGCTCCCCTCTCAGCAAGAGTTGGCTTGGGAGGCTCTCTCCCTCTCCCTCTGCCCCTCCCGCTCATGCCGACTCTCTCCCTCTCAAATAAATAAATAAATCTTAAAAAGAAGAAGAAGAAGAACCTGTAATAGAAGTGTTTAAGGCCTAAATAGGCAAAGTATAAACTACAAAGCTAGACATCATTGAAATAACTTTGCTCGTGAGTTGCCAAGTAAAATCCCATTGATTTTGAGATTAGGCGGCTGATAGACAGGTGGTATATAGATGAATGGATATGTAAATTGGTAGAGATATAGATCACTTTTACTTGCCTTTCTAAATGTTACATCATTTTCCAGAAAAAAGGCATCATAAGTGAAATATTTAAAATTAAAAGGTGTAATTTTTGCAGTAATGGACTCTTCGGCATTTTCCCTAGTGAAATTAAATATTTTCCTTAAACTCTAATGATAAACATTTGAGAAGGCATTTATTTGCTATAATCATTGCTGGAAATGATTTAAACCTTTTTTATCAGAGTCAAGATTCCACGTTTTGTCAGTTCTTTCTCAAGGTTGAAACTCAAATATATTTGAATAGTAGTTAACGTAAATGTAGACATCTGGATCTTATGGTGAATAAAGAATTCCCAGTACAGAAGGAGAGAAGTCTGCTCAAGATATATTAAAATGTTTGAGCCATTGAATTTCCAGTTTGCCCAAATACAGCACTAAAATCTACATGAAAGAAAAAAATTAATTACCTAAGTAGAATCACTAAACTGGAACTACGTTTTGTTATGATGAGAAGTTGCTTTTAAATTGAATTAGTTTTGAATTAACCCAATTACACGTCACTATTCAACTGTGATATTAAATTTAGGAAGTTTAATGATGTGAAAATACTTTTACAGGAATATCTCAGTGACAACAGAACATTTGGAATGTTCATATTTACAAAATATTAATTACATATATTAAATTATTTAAGGAATCTTTCTCATAAAGTATCATTGAGACAAGAAAATTGTTTTTAATTGCATAATATATGATTAATAGAGTTAAGTAAGGCAGAACTCAGAATATCATGGCAAAAAGAGGATTAGAGAACACTGGAAATTCTTTAGCAAAACTTCCTCATGATTAGAAAAAGGAAGACATGTTTTCAGAATGGAGAGTAAATAACTTCTACTCTACTACTTTTCAATATATTCTGGAAGAAAATGAAAATTTCTTGGAACGCATTACCAAAACACTTTTCTCCCTAAATTTTAACGACAAACAAAATTGAATTTATATGATTTAGTTTTTCTAATTCCTTTTTTAAATATAGTGACAAAAGACAGGGAAAAGTGTATGTAAAACATGCCCTTACTAAGCAAATATAGTAAACTTACAAAGAAACAGTGAAAGGACAAAATTACTTATATAACCAGATATTGGCCCAGTTTTAAACCTATACTTTTTGCAGAAATAAAAAAGGAAAATGTAAGTGAATTTTATTTTAAAATAAGAAAAAACATGAAGGAAAATAAAGTTTTCTATGTTAGGCCATTAGAAAAAAAATAGTCTCTTATAACATTTTATAAACTCTATTTTCATTGTGTTTGAACTGAATATCATACATCTTAATGTAATGAAGCTAGTGAAGAAAATTGTATCACCATGTTATAACTCATTTATTTGGGGCTACAAATACGTATCATGTATAGAAAATCCTTTTAGCTTTAAATCAGTTTGCTTATCGATAGGTTAGTAGAAAAACATTTAACTATGTTTTTCATCCTTAAAATAAAAATTTTTATGATTAAATCTTAGTAAGCTATAAGGGCTCCCTCCAATATGGTTTTATCAGGTTATAACATCTTATTGTAAGGTTGAAATTAATATTTAGAGAAAATGAACAAGAAATATGACTTAGAATGTACATTGAACTTAGTCTAGCACACTCTGGCTAATGAATAAATATCAATTTAAGAAAAACTATTTTGGAATGTATGAATTGACAGGCTAGTGTCCTGGAAATATTTTTTCATTTATTATCACTCTCTTACTTACAAAAGTAGAACTAAAAAAATTATCAAATATGCATCATTCTGATAGATGCAAAGGGCACACTGTACACTGAATCCTTTTTTTTTTTTTTTTTTTTCCCTAGGTTATAACTGTGTAGTCTAAGTACTATCTTCTGCACGGGAGTAATAGACCTTTATAGAAGAACATCTTCTCTTCTGATTAAAGTAGAGAAACTTCTTCCTTGGAATAGTTCATTAAACCTCTGCTATAAAATAATAAATTTTGCTAAAGGATGTGATATCATATGAGTCTGATGACAATAGGGTCTTATTCTGGGGATTTTACACACACTCTGCTATACCACACATACATCAGCTTAAAGAGTGAGCTCTCGACAATGAATCCAAACAAAACAAAAAGATTAAGATAAAAATTCTTTTACTGCACTTGGTCAAGATCCTATATTAAAGCCACCATTATAAAAATGGAAGGAAGCACTTAACACAGTAAGCAGTCATTAATAAAAGCTCAAGATAACTATGTGACTTAGTGATTTCCTCTTCCTTAATCTTTCAGAATTTGTCTTTCCATCCCCTATGATGAAACTACATTTTTTTTCTATTTTAAATAGATACTATTGTCATATTAAGGTTTCAATCTGTAAAATGATAAACAAACTTTATAATTTGAATATTTTCTGTCTGAATTATTTTAGAGAAAATGCCACATGAGAGTTGTCTCAAGGTTACCATCGACCGTTTACTGGACCCAGGGCTTTGCATGTTTTATCTCACTATCTTCAACAGCCCTTTGAAATAGTTAGTTTTTCCCATTTTACAAGCAGGAAATCCAAATTCAGAGGTAATATGACCAAGTTCACTCAACTACTAAATGATGAGATATTACAATCCATTTGGCTCAGAAAATATACTCTAAGTCACTACCCTCTACTTTCTAAAACATTGACTTCATTAAGTAGTTCTTAAATTTTGGGAAGCAAGGGTTGCACATGACATGACATTCCTTGGCCTTTATCAACAGTCTCACCAATTTCCAGCCTTCTTTTCAGGGAGTTATTTACTATTCTCCCATGTAAGCATGTAGCATGTAAGCATTCAATTTGTAATTTTTGACACTGACTACCAACTGAAAAAGCAAAATTACTATTTTTGTGTGTATTTGGTTAGATTTGTGTAGTAGCTCCCTCCTCTCTCTTTTTTCTTGTTTTTGAGAAAAAGACATACTTTACAATATGTAAAAGATCTGAGTTTAAAAGAAAAACAAAGTGTTTTGCAGTAGAATTATCAATCATCCAGCATATTATTGTTCCAAAAACTAAATAAAAGAAAAACCTCCAGATTTAGTCTTATCTTGGACTTAAACAGATTCAGCTCCTATTAAGACTATAGTAAAATGAATGTATAACATTATCTCTCTACTCTCAGGGCTCCCAAACTCTTATCGCTAGTTTGAAAATTACTTATGGAGAAGTTTCTGAAATCTCCCTTGAGGAGTATTTGACATGTTTTATTCATGCTAATGATAGAAGACAGTAGATGCTCATCTTCCTCCATACAGTAGAAGAATGTTATTAAGCAATAATGGAATTGCTCTTTATACTGGCTTAATTATACTCTTTAAATATATGTATTTTGATTAAAATATATGAATACATTAATGAATGTCACCCCCAAACATTGAGTGTGAAACAGCATGACATTGAAGTTGTATATAGAGATTATGAAAGTTTAATTAGACCTTTATATGATCTTTCTTGAGCCAGCAAAAGCTGCCTCCAACATTCTAGTACTTCAGCCCAACCACCATCTGACTGAATGCTTCTAGAAAACCTCAAGTGAAAACTACCCGCAGAGCTCAATCAACTCACAGACATATAAAGGAAAATGATACATTTTTGTTGTTGGTTTTCATCACCAAAATTGACGTTTGCTTATATAGCAAAAAAAAAAAAAAAAAAAAAAAACCCAAACAAACAAACAAAAAACTGTAACAGACAAAAAAACAATTCATCAATTGTGATATATAGAATGCACAAGAATCCCCGTTATAAGATAATTTGGAAATGAACATTGGGTATTTATGCGTATTAAATAATTATCGGTAACTTTCAAGGCGTGATAATGGTAACTTGGGGAGTAACGCAGGGAGATTGATTACATTTTTCTTCAGCTCATTTTCTACATCTACTAACATGAGTATCAATGTGGGGAATTAAATTGAAAACAATGTATATAATATAAGTAGCACAATAACTGGGTCATATTAGTTTTTTGATGAATTTCAGTCCCTTTTCACACAGTACTATCTTAATCAAATATTTATATAAAATAATATCCAATAAACTCAAGAATTAGAAAAAAATGAACGAAACATAATTAGGAAGGGCGATATGAAAACATGGCCAACTTTGATGAAAGCCCAGGAAGCAACAGCCTAGCCTTCGTTGAGCACCTAACAAAAGCCAGTCCCTAAGGGGGACAATTAAATTTTGATATTTAACCTTATTTGATACTAACGAGCAGCCCTGATGAAAGCAGGGCTGGAACAATGGGAACATTTAGGATACACTGATTGTGAATAAGTTGCAATTAAAAATTATATGACTGAGGATAGCAAGTGGCAACCATGTTGCACTGGAGAAAAGAGAAATATTAATGAATTTGAACATCGAGTGGGTACACTGAATGGTAAGGCGATGTCTGTCCTCTGGTCAAAGGGAATCCCTGAAGGCTGTGTTTCTAAGAGATCAATTGCTTCCATATCATCATCAGACTTCTTTTGAAAGAGGTTCTGAAAAAAGCAATAGAAATGGACTGTTGCTGAAAACATTTTGTTTTCTCTTATATTTAAATGTAAATAGCAGACATTTCTAATATCTTCCTTCTAATCATTAAATACATTTATTGCTGTTTAGTCCCCAGAAAACAGTTGAGGTGGCTTACAAAGCAAAACATACATAATAAGATGAACGTTTTGAAACTGAAAACCAGGTCCAAGGGGAAAACACTGGAAAGCGATGTAAAAAGGCCAATTTCACATGGCTGTCATAGAGAGTAATATTTGATCAACGTTAAATGTAGGATATTCTCTGGCTGATATCGAGTGGATGATGGTAGACTAGTTCTCCTTCCTTGGCAACTAAACCAGCAGACTAAAAGATGAAAAAAGAAAGCTCTAAGGATGCGATGGGAGTTGCTAAGGCAAATGCAACTGGGGAAACCAAGACTGACGAGAGAGAAGAAAGGCCCTCTTAGAAGTGAGTAACCTCCTGCCAATGTTGTATTTTGGAACAATTTTCCAATTCTGGTGATTTCAGAAAGTTGACTATCCTGGCTCTGTGCCCTTGGAGGGCATCTGCTCATAAAAAATAGAACTGCCAAATGTTCTTGCAGAGCTTCGAGGGGCCACAGACACAGGCGGTTTCTCCCTAAGTACATTTGCTCAATTCTAGGATTCTATGGCACTGAGTCGAAAACTCTTAGAAGGCAAAGTAGAGCATTTTGTTAGTTTTCTGAGATGAGGATAAGATTTCATTAGGAAGAAAGTCCCCCGAGAAGCAAAAATGAACTTGGGACCTAACAGACAAGGGAGGTCACAGATAGGGTGGACCTTTCCAGGACTGCAGCACACCTGTGATATAACAGGTCCTTGATTCCAGTAAGATGATCAGAAACTACTTGATTTTCTAAGAGCAGGGAGCTTACTTTGTCTGTGAAAATCCAGATAGTAAATATGTTTGACTTATCAGGCATATAGTCTCTCCCTGCTTCTTCTCAGCTGTGCCATCGTATAGTGAACACAGTCATAGACAATATGTAAGTAAATAAGCAGGTATGTGTTCCAATAAAATTTTGTTTTCAAGATCAGGAAACTAGCCAGGTTTGACCCAAGCACTATGGTTTGCTAACCGTTGGCCTAGAGAATGATAATATTATCTGTTTTTTCATGCAGTGTCACTGTTAGGCGTTCAATCAAAAACCAAGGGCATTAAGGAGGGCACGTGATGTAACGAGCACTGCATGTTATAGGCAACTGATGAATTACTGAACTCTACATCTGAAACTAAGGATGTACTATATGTTGGCTAATTGAATTTAAATTTTAAAAATTGCTTATTACATCAAATAATAGGACTAAAAACCAAGAGCGAGAGAATGGAAGATGAAAACAGACCTACAGATGAGCCAGAAATTGAAGTTAGCTGACTAAGGTTTCGAAATGCCTGTTGTATTTGTTTTGCAGGAAATAAAAGGATAGACAAAGTAGATAAAAATAAAAAGATTTTCACAAGTTGTTTGGACTCCGTGAAGGGGAATGAAAGGAGACTCTGAAGCTGGCTAATAGAACACCGAAATTAAGAACAGTTTAAGTCACATAACAGATCAGACATAGAAGATAGAGAGAAAAGGAAGTTAAGAGAAAGTATGCAAGTGGAAGGGAAAAGGTTAAAAATAATGATGAAAAGGACCTAATTCCTTTAGATGGGCAAGCATAAGATTGACAACTAACTTCTCAATAGAAATCACAAAAATTAGAAGACAATGAATTGAGTTCTTTATGGTGTTGAAAGAAAAAACCAAGAATCTGGAACCCAGGAAAAATACCCTTTTAAAAAGGAAGGATTACTTTAAAGCAATTCTGATAATATTCTTATTCATCTTGGTGTTGGTAACCTGAAAATTCATCCAATTGTACATGCATGTCATGTGCTTTTTTGTATGTATGTATACAGAATAAAAGATATGGAAACATCAGAATGAAGTAAAATAATTACGAAAGTAAAGGATATTCTGTTAAGGGTTAATATAATTTAAGTGGTACTGTTTGTGACAACCAGATGGATTCATAGTCAGACCTTAGAATACGTGGAGTAAATGTCTGCTCTATCCCATAGATTATATTGTCTCTACAAGCCTCTCAACCTGATTCCCAGATGATGTCAATGGAGGATTTTCTTTCTAACGGGGCTCTGAAATACTGATAACTTATTTTTGCTGGATAGGGATCTACTTGGTCTAGGATTCAGACAGGGATGTGGTAGGGGAGGATTTCTTATGGAAATTGAGGCATACCAGTGATCTCATGTTGAGAATGTCCCAGAATTAAATTCAGTTGTTAGCTAAATCCACTCAGTACATACTAGAAAACGCAAAGTTGTGACTTCAAGGTAAATAGTATTTTGAAGGGTAAAATATTTTTTACAATACAAGCTGCTTTCTTAGATTTTAGCACATGAAATAAATTTTTAAAATATTCATTTGTTTATTTATTTATTTATTTATGCAAACACAGAGCTGTAAGATCTGACTTCCAGTTCCCACTGGGCATTATGGACCGATGTCCAATCTTCCTTAAGGAAAGGGCCTTGGGCTTCCTTCCAAGGGTGCTGGAGGACTGAGGATTGAAGGAAGTAGGTGGTATTTGGTAAAATGGGGAGGAGTGACACATAATATTTGACTGCAGGGGAACTAGAAAGATTCTCTATAGTAATTTAAAGGGGAAATTAGAAAACATACAAACGTTGTCCTCTGTCACACTCATTGACTATTAGATTTATGTAAACAAGAAAACCAGGCAGTTTATAGCCCTTTTTATAGCCCCAGAGGAAAATCGTAGTGCTCAAATTTGTCTTATGGAAGTTTTCGATTTTTTAAAACTTTACATTTCTTCCAAAATAATGTAAACTAATTGAGCACAAGCATTTTTTTCTGTCTTGTTCACATTGTTTCTATGATCGATATGGAGTACAGTAAATACTTGTTGAGAAATAAAGAAAGGAAGGGGGGAGTAAGGGATGTGGGAGGGAAGTGGGGGAAAAGGCGGACTAGCACAAAAAAGAGAAGGAGGGAAGGAGATAAAAAGAAATTTTGACACAGAGATTACTTTAAAAAGTAATTATTTCATATGTTTCTATTTCTTTGCATTTTTATTGATGTAATGGATAATCAAATATTTAATATTTATGCTAAATCAATTTAATAAAAATAATACAGAAACTACTGAGAGAATATAATAATGACCTGATTAAATATAATCTAGGGCATGAGATAAGAAATCAGGTTTATATCCGACCTAGAGGGACTCGCTCATTTTGCAAATACAGTATCTACATCCAGCACATAACTGAAAAACCAAAACATGCTAAGTGCTCAGAATATAGATGAAATACAGTTTCTGCCTTGTGGATTATAAACGGATACTGATAGCTAGATAAGATGAACATGAGAGAATGGCGATACTTGCAGGGAGAAAGTAGGGGTGAGTGTCAGCTTGATAAATACAGCAAACCAAAGGCTATTTTTACAAGAAAATAATGGTCTTGCAGAGTGGACTCCCTCTCCCTATCCACACAATTGTTACCATCAATCTAATTCATTGTTAGGACAACAATCTCTTCTTAGCCAGATAACTTCCACCAACTCTTGTAAACGTTATCCCCTCCTTGTATTATATTTTAGGTTGCCTGAGGGGGAGAGGTCTCCAAAATCTGCACATTGTTAATGTACTCCTTGGGTCTTCGGATCATATTATAGTCCTATCTGTGCCACAATTTCCAATGTTCTAATCATTTTTCAGTGTTAAGTTTGCTTTGTCTTAAATTAGAATGTTTAGCTAAAGAATCTCGTTTTACATTTCTGTTTCTAGATGAACCTTTCCATTCCAATCAGTATACATTTTCCCTTAAAACGCTAGCAAATGGAATTCCACTGGTGCTTCTTGGCTTATTCAATCAAAAGCCATGAGCGTTTTGGTGTTTCTCCTATGTTTACTCTTTATCTCTACCTCTATGGTTGCCAGCAATATGTGTTTTACTCAATTGATCATTCCAGAATAATTATCTGCTTCTGGCAATGGCCCTCAAAACAGTTTTAAAGTTTTTTTTGTTTTGTTTTGTGTTTTGTTTTTTGTTTTTGAGACAGAGAGAGGGAGAGAGAGAAAGAGAAAGAGAGAAAGAGAATGAGCGGAGGGAGGGCCAGAGGGGGAGAGAGAGAGAGAAAATCTCAAGCAGACTCCCTGATTAGCATGAACCCAACACAGGGCTCAATCTCAGGACCCTGAGATCATGACCTGAGCTGAAACAAAGAGTCAGATGCTTAACTGAATGAGCAGGGCGCCCCCCTCGAAATTTTTTTTTTTTAAATATCTATATGTTGCTTCATTCCAGACAATGGCAAACTCTGACATTAATTTTTAGAAATACAGATATAATTTCCATAAATTAATCTCAAACAAATATTATGGTATGTATGTTTTAGTTTTACCCAATCCAGAGTTTCCATTCCAAGTTTGCCTCAGTTTTTTTCATTAATTTTTATATAAGGTATTTTTTTGAAGCCAAAGAAATACTGTTTTAATAGGGAACAAAGTTAACATATATTTTGAAAATTGAGCTCAATTTTATTATTTTATTATTCTAGTTGATTTACAGTCTAAATATCTATATATATATATATATATAGATATTTAGATGCCATGTTAATAGTAAAGGAATTGTAATTTCCTTGTTTTAGATTTCTAGAAATAAGAAAATGTTACACACCATAAAACATTTCAATTTAGATTTTATGAATTTTTGGTTGAATACATTCAGTTGTTTTTAAAATAGAATTTATCGCTCTACCAAAATGATGCAGAACTTTCAACAATTCGTTAGGAAACTCTGTTATTTAAACTGCTTTCATTTGGTGTATTCACTGCAGGGTATTTGTCTAATTTTTTACTTCAGTCAATTTAGACATCAAAGAAAAAAGCTGAATATTAAATTATCTCATTAAGTATTTTCTTAGCCAGTACAAAGGCTCCACTGTGAAGTTGGAAGACTGTACAGAAGAACATCTTTTTTGAGTGGTTGAATAAATGTCACAGAGCTGGCAATAACCATGGTACCAAGACCAAAAATGCTGCAAGTGGCTTTTGCTTAGATGTAAAATAACAAAAGGGAATAGCGTTCTTACTTCGATGTGATCATTTCCCAGCTTTTGTTTCCTGTCGCTAAGAAACAAGGAGAATCATAAACCAAGAAACTTCACTCTGTGGTTAAAAAAAAAAATTAGCACCGCGAAGACAGGAAGAGACACAGAATCAACAGGAATCCTGTTTTGAATTCCCCTGGACATTCACTGCTGCACTGGGGAAGGTCTGGTTCTGGCCTCGTGAAGGCGCTAAATGCATCGGAGTCTGTAATGGCAAACGGTTGGAAGTTGATGGAGCAGGCAGACAATTAGAGATAGTTTTCCATTCTGCTTAAATGAGTAATCACCTCATTTCCGTTATACTGTTTCTCTACATCTAGCACCATTTCATACCCTGCTCCCAAAAGAAAACAAATATCCTCAACCCAGCGTTGTGATTATATGCTTGTGTTGACTTGGGGGTGACTTTTGGCAGTGGGCACCATTATTTCTTTAACAGAAAAGCCAGTAAACAGTGTTAATATATCTGTTATCTTCTGAAACTTTCTTCTTTGCTCATTAGTGCCTTAATTTGTTTACAATGAAAATGGAGTTCCTCCTTGGGGAGCCAAAGAGTTCTATATTCTCTATCTGCTAGACAGAAGAGTGACAACTCAAGGCACATTCATTGAAATTGGGAAAATGCCCCAGTCACCTCCCCCAATTTTTCTGTCAGCTTACATTTTCTTGCCTGAAACAATTGGGGAATCCAATTTCTGAATTCCCACAGCAACTTCTAATCACTATTCTTAGGTAATTTGCATAGATAAAAACTCACGTAAACTGTAATCTGTTCATACATTGATGAATGGATAATATGGTTTTGAACATAAACTTATTTAATACAGCTTTCATTTAAAAATATATTTAAATATTTTGTTGGTTAATTAATTCATTGTTAACCGTAAGCCATGAAATATATTTAGGTTAATTTACCAGTCTATCAGTTTTCCCAAAGTCATAAATAATCAGTATTAGGCATTTGGAAATATAACCCATGACACCTGATTCTATCTCTAGAATTTAACATACATTACCATGTTTTTAGAGAACCAGATGGGTCCACAGGTAGAATTCATACCATTTAAATTATGTGTGGTAAAATTAGAAGGCTTTTGATACTTATTAGCTGATCAAATCCAAAGAAATGAAACACTTTGCTAAAGAATAAAATGCATTATATTCCAAAAAAGTTTTTTTTTAAATTAATCATCTTGTGAGTCTTTGAAGTATGAAAGATTCAATGTTGGTATAGTCCACATAGAGGCAGAGAAAATAGCATGATTAATTATTTTAATATAAATTACAGTTTCTGATAATTGGATAATAATATGCATAAAGTGGGCGTGATATCGCAAAAGGGGAAATGATTTTGCACATGCTCTCTGCACATGAAAGGTGTATCCATGATAAAGCTTAGGACCTTGCAATGATAGTCAAGATGCAGTGAATTAATGTTACCCACAGTGTAATTATAGAAGTGTGATGATATGGGTTAGAGACTTGCAAGGTAGCACAAAGGCATTATATACACTCCCTGCTTCCTTTCTCCTGCTAAATCTATCTTTGCATACAGCAGCAGAAGTACTGAAAGTCAGTCTTTTCTAGTTCTTACGCTGGCTAGGGGAGTCATGAATTCAACCAATTAAATGGCCAAAGAGGGACTCCTGCGTGGCTCAGTCAGTTAAGTGTCTGCCTTCAGCTTAGGTCATAATTCCAGGGTCCTGGGATCGAGTCCCATATTTGGCTCCTTGCTCAGCAAGGGGTCTGCTTCTCCCTCTGCCTACTGCTCCCCCACTTGTGCTCTCTCTCTCTCTCTCTCTGACAAATAAATAAATAATTTTTTTTTAAATGGCCAAAGAAATAGGAAGATCAGAGAGGAAGGTGGAACAGGAAGACCCCCTATATCTTCTTCAATCAAAAATGATTTAGAGTAAATTCAAATTGTTATTTTGCAATCCTGAGAAATTTCCAGTTTTTATTTGGCATAAAATAATTATTGATTTTCTTTTTTAATAGCAAGTATATAACAGCTATGTCTAAGAATGGTGAACTTTCCATATTCTTGATGGAGTCTAATTTAGCTGTTTTTATTCTTTTAGGATTAGTGGCTGGTTTTGATGACGTATGACTGATTTCCTTTGTGTGATTAGTTTTATCCATTCTAGAAACTTTTAGGACCATCTATTCTCATTGATGTTCTTAATTTTCATGAAAACTCTCAAAGTTGTTGGTGACAGTTCGTTCATTCATCCAATGGCATTCAATGGGCCAGTTGAGACTATAGCTCGGAATGTCTCTTCAGCTCCAGGAAATATTTTGCTATTATTTTTTTGATAATCTTCTTCCCTTCATTTATTTGTCCCTTTGTCTACCACTGATACTAACACATCAAATGTTTGATGTCTCATATTTATTCTCTTTATCTGGTTCTCTCAACATTTTTCATATTGTTCCTCTAGGTTTTATGAAAATTCATTTAATGTAGCTTTCAAACTTTGTAGTTATTTTTTAAGTCGTAAGAAGCCTTCCTTGTTTTCTCATTATTTCATTTTGATCATACATGTTGTTCCAACCCCTCCCATTAAACGCAAGATGGTCTAGACACTCCAGGGAAACAAATTAGAGCTTTTTGTTCTTGTTGTTAGAGATTTCATCTACTTCAGAATTATCTCAGCATATTTCTGAGATGAGTTTTTCAACTTGTTTGCTTATTGGTTTTTTTTTTCACTTTTTTAAGTTTTTATTTTGAAATCATTTCAAGCATATAAAAGTGGCAATGTATTCTTATTAAGACACCCTATATATTTTGTACCCATCATTTTTAATATTTTGCCACATTTGTTTCCTCCCCCTCTCCGTGTTTATTTTAGGATAGTTTTAGATTGGCAGAAAAACGGTGAAAATAGTACAGAGGGTTGCCATATACTCTACACCAAGTTTTCCCTATGGTTAACATCTGTCATTGTGAGGATACTTTTCTCACAGTTAACAAACCGGTATTGGCATATTATTATTAAATAAAGTCTACGCTTTATTCAGTTTACTTAGTTTTTACTGGTTTTTGTTTTTGTTTTTTTCCCTGTTCTAGAAACCCATCCAGGATCCCACATCACATTTCAGTCCCTTTTGTCTATGACACTGTCTCAGACTTCCCTTGTTTTTCAGGCATTTCTATTAAACTTCAGCTATCTTGATATGTCCTATGAATATCAATTAGCCATTCATATCTTAGACCGTAAATGTAATGCTGTATGACAAGTAACTCTCTCTTTTTGTTTTTTTCTGTGGGTTAATATCTAGGCTTATCTTCCTCCTCCCTCACATGAGAAGATTGACTAATGGTTATTACAATTACAAGAAGAATTTGTTGTCTGGAGGGTATCAATAGAATTCTACTTAAATGAAGTTAGAACAATCACAGATCTGGGCTTTAGGATGTATTTTTAAATGTCAGAATGGCTGGATTTTTCTTCCCTATAAAGCCAGAGCTTCCTTAACTCTCCATTGGCATTTTTTTCACTAGCTTTTGAGAAGGCATTGAGTTTTCGTCTTTTAGCCTAGAGACAAGTGAGACACTTCCTGACCTTAATCTGCATGAAAAATGGATGTAGCATCAAAAAATTGGTACTGCGCTTCCATAGACAGATGTTTAATTAACTAGTCCTTCTCTGGTACATCTGCTTCCAGCCATCACTACCAGCTTTGGCAGTAGACACTTTCTGACAATTCCTGTTCTGGAGGACTTCACCTCATTCATTCTGCTTCTCTCTTTGAGGAATTTGTTGAAATATTTTTTTTCTCTGTTGGGCCCTCTTCAGTCTCTCTGACATCTGGCTTTGTTCTTTTTAAACATGCCTCCCTGGAAAGTTCATGGAGCTTGGGAATGAGCAAGACAAACTCGTTTCCTCAGTCTTGAAATTTTAACACAAATGATCTTGTAATTCTTTTTAATCTCTGACAATCTAACAAGAGAAATGATATACGCTGTGCACATTTCTTTGATTACTATCGAGTTTGATCCTTTTTATTAATCTTTATATGATTTCTGATTCTTTTTTTGTAGTTATCTCTTAATGTATGCTGCTGTAATGACAGTTCTGTGAGATTTTCTTTTTTGATTTCTATTTTTTATCTAATTTATACTTGTATTATTTAGCAAATTGACTTTTATGTCTTACAAATATTTATCAAAATATTTATATAAATTTGTGATTTTATATATAAGCAATAAGGATTATTTATTTGTCAGAACAAAATTATCTACTTTTCCACAGTCCATGCTGATATTTTGGGTTTTGCCCATATTTATGTTATTGTGTCTGGTTCTTTCAGGATAAAGTAGCATCTTAAAACCAAGACTTCATCATTTGTAAAATGAGGAAATAGTGCCCCCAAATAAGATTGTGTTTGGAAGGGTCGAAGTACATAGCAAAATATTAGTACTGTATCAAAATTGCCTATATTGTATTGTTAATAATGTGTTAGTAGTAGTAGTAAGCTTATTTTCTTGTATATTCTTCTCAGTCCTTTAGTTTTAAGGTTTCTGAGATATATGATCAATTTGACTTTATGTCTGTCAATGTATGCAAAAAATTTGTTGCAGATAGGTGCAAGGATCTTACACAATGATATTGATCATAGCATTATTTCTAATATGAGCTATTGGGAGCAACATAATTACCAACAATATGGCATCAGTTAAAGACATCCATATATAGAATATATTCAGTAATATAAATAAAACGTTAGAATATTTACTTACATTGGAAAACATTGATAATACATTTTTACTGAAAAATCATGATACAAATCTGTGAGAAACAATTTATTCCATTTTTTAAAATTATTGTGTATTTGTTTTGGAACAAAATAAAAGACTGAACTCACTGCACCAAATTGAGACAAGTGTTGTCACTTTATTGGGTGATTCAATGCGATTTTTTTTCTTTCTGTTTATACGTTTTACTCAGTTTAAGGGTATATATATTATAGATGTTATTATATATATAAAATATATATATATATAAAATAATATATAAATGCTATGAAAATAGAAAATTATGTTAAATAACTGTGCCAGAATTTGAAGAATGAAGCTCATATGGAAATATCAACAGGCATATGTGTCTAATCAGAAAGGTATCTTATGAGTATAAATGGTTGAAACGTGACTAGCAAGAAAGAGAACAACTGGAAGGAAAACTGCTACATAGTGCATTAAAGAAAAAAAAAACAGGGGAAGATGTAAATTAGATATAATATAGGGTAAGTTGTGTGATCATCATTGGTCATCTAAGATACCACCAGGAGGAATTGACGGGGGTTGAGTGGACAAGAGGAGAGGGTTAGTGGCAGGCTGAAGAGGAGAAGGAAGGAGAAAATTATGGTTATGATGTAGAGATGTTCTAGACACTGGCCCAAAAACAGTCCATCTAAAAATACAAGATGGCTTCTAAAAATACAAGAAAATGAAGTATTTACTTCAGATGGTGAGCCCTTTACATATCATGAGAAATTTTTCTGCAGAATGGAAAGAAGCTTCTGCAGATGGATATACCCTAGCCATGTCTTGGTTTTTCCTCTGGAGTACGTCTACACAGAACGCTATAGCTCAAGAGATGTGCGCTAAGCATTACTGTGCAATTGTTTGAGGTCTGTGAAGGTAGCAAGCTGGGGAAGTGATTTACTACTGATAGAAAGATTCGACTAAATGCCAATTTTGTGTTCGCTGTTAGCTCCTTATCAGCCTTCATCAGGCAGGATTTATGATCTGGTCATTTACTTGTTCTCATTCTACAAACAAGACTGTGAACTCATTAGTCGTTATATTTCTAAACTGTAGCATAGTGCTCAATATAAATTGTAATGAGTAGATGTATGGATGGAGTATTCATAAACAAGACCATAAAGAACAGCAAGATTGAAGAATGATATCTGTAAGGAGAAGAATTTACATGTAATATGTAATCCCATCACATCATTAACTTTAGGAGAAGGAAAATACCATTGAAAACAGAACAGAGGTTCTGTTCACCAAAATTGAGTGGAGCAGAAGATGTAGAAGACATTTTCATTTTGAAATCATGTATTTGAATAATCTTTCAAATACATTTTTATTTCATGGTAGTGGAAAATAAATTTCCTATGTATATTGATAGGTAATAATAATGCATTTTGAGATAATGTCTTATAAATAGCTTGCTATATTCTCTTTTGAGAATTTACCCATCAACCTGAAAGTTAAATTATGTGTATTAGTGCCTAGCCTGCCTTAAAATGAATACACTCAAAAGCTAACTAGCCTTATGCAGAGTATGCTTAGAATATTCAGTACGATTTCAATGATTTTTAAATGTAGATGATACACATCACTTATATTAATCAGATTTATATGATTTTTCAAGAAATCCATTCATTTCATAGACCTCACACGAAATTATGAGACTTTTAGTAAACCTGATTGATTTGAGAAAGAGCAGAGATAAATAAACTGAAATAGAAAAGTGATAAAATATTAAAATAGACCCCAGATAAATGCAAAATTTATTTTCCTAGAATACAAATGAAAATGAGCAAGTCTTTCTATAAAATGATTTTTTTTCTTGACAAATTTGTTAATTCATAAATAAGTGTAAATATGAATGGAAAATGTTTTAGGAAGCTATTTCAAATTCTACTGTGTTTCGTTTATATAAATTATGAAGTAATTCACCTCCTTTCCCTAAAGTATGTGCCACCATAAGCTTTGGATAATATTGATGGGTTCCAAACCATACCTAAAGACATAATTTATGTGTATAGAAATGAGATTCTTTCATTAAAACCTTACAAAATAAATGAGTTCTCACTTTTAAAAAATTAATCAGAAAATCAAAGAAATAGAATTTTCTCTAAGTACTCTGTTAATGAGTCTTGGCATTGAAAAATACTCGACTTTCCACATTCGATATATCTTCCATATAATTTTAAATATATTTATAAAATTTCTAAAAATTGACTCATGCAATTAACCAGCTTAAGCACTCTTCTCATACCTATGATGCCTCCTCATAACTTCAAGACAAAAACCGAACACCTCCATGTAACACTCAATGCCCTTCACAATCTGCTGCTTTTCTCCACTGCCAGGCTCATTCCCTTGACATTGTGCCATTGACTGACTTATTGGCCATAGCTGGTCTCTGAACATATGCTACTTTCACACCTCTATTTCTGACTCTGTCATTCTGTTTGCTGCGAATATAACTTACAGACAACGTAAGTAACATATGTTCTTGAAGCCTTATCTGTTCACGCAGCTACATAGTGATCTTGTCTCTTCCATTGCACTAACTATAGGCTTCTCTTTTCTCAGCCAACACAATCGTATGTATTAAAGTACATATATATAGATATATGTTTTGTATTTCACCATGTTTGCGTCCCTCAAAACCTAGAAATGCCTCCTGCACTGCAATATGTCCTCAGCAAATGATTATAAGTGAATCAAATCATAAAGAAGAAAACACTAGACTTATCCAGGAGACCAAAGGTCTAAATCTGATTTTTTTTTTTTACTAAAAATTGTGTTTCTATTTCGATATAACTAAGGCAGTGATGAGGATCAGACAAATCTCAGCCAAAAAGCACGTGTCAAAGTTGAAATCAGCTCCATTACTTATGGGTGTATTATGTCGGCCATCTTATTCAATCTTGCCCCTGCAATATTCAGAAGTTAACCGTGCAGATTAGCAGTGAATGGACGTGCAGGAAGTCCATAGAAAATATTTAAAACATAATGTTATGTCTCATGTTTCATTCTTACACTAAAAAAAAAAAAAAAAAAAAAAAAGTTGCTTAATTTCTTTGTGACCCAGTTCACTCATGTTAAGGGAACATTTTGAAATGATTTCTAAGTTTTTATTTGTCATCAATATTCTAATCCAGTCATGATTTCCCATCGTTCGGTAGCCTTAGTCTGTATACACGACACTCCTCTCCTAGTCTGGAACTGTGGTATGTAATAGACATACATTCATATTTCATGCATGCCACAGTTTTGCAACTGTTGATTTCCTTACAGCATGTAAATTTTCTTTTCCTCTGCTTTTTTTGTTTTGTTTTGTTTTTTTTTAATTTTCAGCTTTTTTGTAGGTAAATCTGGAGAAAAGTTTCTTCCCTGCCTCACTTACAAAGTTGTTGTAGGATCCAAAGAGAACATATATGTGAAACTTCTTAACATACAGGAAGGGTTAAATAAGCATGCAGTGTTTTTATAATCTCACATTTATGGTTTGCACTTTGCTTTTATTACTTAGATACTCACAAAAGCCCTGATAAGGGCCTATATACATTTACAGCATATCCCTTCGTAGTTGAGGAACCTGGGGTTCGCAGTACAAGTGGCTTGCCAAAGGTCTCCTAGTCAGTAGGAGCAGAATTCTGATTCAAACCCAGGTTTTCTCACTCCTGATCCGGTTCTCTTTCTCCTACACTAAAACATTTTCAAAAATTATTCTTGGTATGAAAATGAACGTAAAGATATATAAAATAAAGCAAAGTAGCTACATTCAGCCTTCCAATCTATGAATAAATTAGCTACAACTGCAATGCCAAGAGAACTTTATCAATTTTGACATCAGCAGGTAAATTATTAGTAATAGGGGCTCCTGGGTGGCACACAGTCGTTAAGCGTCTGCCTTCGGCTCAGGGCGTGATCCCAGCGTTCTGGGATCGAGTCCCACATTGGGCTCCTCCGCTGGGGGCCTGCTTCTTCCTCTCCCACTCCCCCTGCTTGTGTTCCCTCTCTCGCCAGCTGTCTCTCTGTCACATAAATAAATAAAATCTTTAAAAAAAATTATTAGTAATAAAATGGTATATAGATGCATTTACACATCAGTAGTTATGTATAACTACTTAATCATTGCTAGTTAAACTGATTTTGTGCAGATACCTGTTGAGCCAACAGAGCTTAACAACCACATGAAAACAAACTCATCCCTACAGAAATTTTCCTCCACCAGACTTTAGGTGTACCTTCAACAATTGCATTACAGACATATCACATATCATCATAATCATATTAATTTATTGTCAAACCAGAAAAAGTTTGGAAGTGAAGGAGAGCTCCATGTATAATTACTTCAAAATATAAGGTCATCCTGCGCCTAACCAACCATCTATTTTTCTTTATTATAAGTTTTACTAAAAGATTGTAAGAATAAGGTAGGAAAAGTGTTGAAATCTTGAGATTAACTGAAAAATGAAATATTAGAATCTGAACGTAAGTCTTGGACCTAATGATGTTATTAAAGAAACTTTGACACAAATGGTTACAATAAAGGAAAAATACTTTTAAGAGCTTTTCACTCATGAATTCAGCCATTCACATTTTCACTTAATTAAAAATGGTATTTTGACATCAAGAATCTTCTCTCAAAGAGTACAAACTTTCACTTAGAAAATGAATTAGTTCTGGGGATCTAATGCCCAGCATTGTGAATATAGTTAACAATACCATATTATCTACTTGAAAGTTGCTAAGAAAGTAGATCTTGAATGTTTTCACCTTAAAAAGGAAAGAGACTGATGGAGGTATTAGCTAATCACATCACATCATATGAATTTATCAATCAATACCTTGTACACTTTACTCCTAAACACAATGTTACATGTCAATTATATCTCAATAAAACTGAAAGGAAAAAAAGAACCTTATTTCGACTTCTTCATCAGTAACTGTTCCTTTAATTTACATTTCTTTGTAGTAAAATGCCTCACATGAATCGTTGGGCATCACTAGCTCTTAATCTCTCTTTTCCATGATATCTTAAATTTGTCCAAGTCAGTCCTTTTTTCCTCATTACTCCATTGAAAATGCTCTTGTCAAAGTCAGCACTGACTTCAACGTTGCCAAATTCAAGACTTAATTCTCAAGTTTTGTCTCATATGACATAGGGGCAGCATCGGATGAAGTTGTCTCTCTTTTTGAAATTGTATTCTCTTTGCTTCTAGGTGACTATATTCTCTTGGTTTGCCTCCTATAACACTGCCCATCCTTCCCAAATTGATTGGCTGTATCTCATTTGTAATTCCCAACATTGACATTAGAGTACATTGATGTCTCGGTTTTCAAGGCTCCTAGCCCTCCAATTTATTTAATAAAACCTACATTGAGACACCATTATCACCCAGACTTCATAATGTACATCAGGGTTAACTCTTAGTTTTTGTACATTCTATGGGTTTGGACAAACGTGCAATAACATGGTCCATCATTACGGTATCACACAGAGCATTTCCATTATCCTAAAAATCCCCTGTGCTTTGCCTCTCCATCTCTCCTCTCAAATCTTGACAACCACTGATCTCTTTACTATCTCCATAGTTTTGTCTGAAACAATAGTAATTTTACAGTAGGAAAATCTGGTAGATGTTACCTTAACCAAATGTTCAAGATTAATACCACAAATTAGAAAACATGTTGACATCATGCACTGGGAAGAGCAGTTCACCCCTGATGTTATTCTTTTCCTAAATGTGTAACCATAATCTACTCTTAACAAAAAAGAATCAGACAGATCTGAATTGAGTGACATTCTACATAATACCTAAGTGTCTACTCTTCAAAAGCATCAAAATCATGAGAGATAAGGAAAAGTCTAGAAAACCATCACAGATCAGAAGAAACAAGGAAATATCTATAAAAATAAAGATATAAGTGGAAAGCTTGCCAAATTATTCCAAGGTGACCCAAGTTTGAGAACCTATGATACAATCTGAACTCTAATCTTACAAATAAGATAAACATCAAATAAATAACTTGCTCAGTTTATACAGCTTGATATTTGAACCCAGATTTCTTGATCCTTGCAAGTAATTTTTTTTTTTTTACTTTGCCAATTCCTGCAGAACTCATTTAAAATAAAGTACATTCTTAGTACATATGGTTGAATGGTAGTTTTGTTTAGAATGCTTCCTACTATCCACCTTTCAAAACAAATTAGAAGACGGACTTGAATACCTTTTTAGATTTTTAAGAACATACCCTTAAGATTTTGTTGTTGTCAATTATCTATTTTTATAACAGAAGAAACTATTTGTCATGGCAATGCCCAGATGATTTGACTTTGTGTGTGTGTGTAACTTTAAAATCACTTCCTCATTATTTAGTATTCACTTAGGAGTGAACTGAATTAGTACCTCTTAATTACACTAAAGATAATTCAATCACAAAATATTGAGCATTTGAAAATGTAACACTCTAGAACACATTAATGAATCCCTCACATATTTTTAAATATGTTTTAGACATAAGTGGCTGATCAGTTAGCTAGTGTGCAATGATTCAATCTTCTCTTTGGTATTTATTATCAATTTCAGTTAACATTCTTGAATGCACCTCCATTTTTTTAGCTGGGGAATACTAAGAACTGAATCCTCCCATTAAGCCTTGAAATTAATGAGTTAACCACCTTAAAATTTCAAATAGTATTCCATTTTATCCATTCTGTCATTCATTCATTCAATAAATATTTTAATGAGTATTTACCATGTGGCAAAATCAGTTTTCTAAGGCTATCTGCAATTGCATGACAGACAGTATAGATAAAATATATGTTCATTTGAAATATGTCAAAAATATTTGCTTATGATACTATAAAATAGCTTTCAATATCATTTGTGTTGTTATTTTTATGGAAATATTGGCTTCTTTTTTCCACAGGAAAGATCATTATGTGAACTTTTAACCTCTTCTGTTGTAAAAATTTGAAGACAAACAATAATACATGAACAACTGGAGCCAAATATGTCATCATTATTGATTTTGATGTTATAATATGCAAAGGACTTTGCATATTTCATTGATTTATTGTCTGGTTGTGTTTTAGCTTAAAAAACAACAATTGATTTTTGGGTCTTTGGTTTGTTTAGGGTCCAAGTGTTAAAATGCGTATTCCAGAAAGGGAAAGAGATATATATGCAAAGAAGACAACGTTTATGAAGGTCAACATCTTCCAGGATAATTCCAGAGTAATACTTTGTCATTTTGAAAGTCAGCAGGAGGAGTCTAGAGCTGGAAATTGTTTTACTGGGGACACAGCAATCACCTGTTAAATTGAGAGGTACTTCCTATCACATCAGGAACTGAATGTTTATTATTCCCATTATTTTTGTTTTTATGATGCATGTACTTGTTTATTTATTTTTGGTAGATGCTGGAGTAGTGATGTCAGAATCACTCTGAATTTAAGATATTTGCCAAGTCAACATTCTCTAAAATATTACTTTCCAAGAAGATAGGAGGGATGGGTCTTCTCCTTTCTGGGACTGAGTAACCACTAAAATGGAATATGAATGCCAAAGAAAGTTGGGTTAGTGCTAGACATAATTCCTTACATCGGAAGCCTTTTTTCTTTGCTCAATGCTAAACCTAGAACCGGGTATTTTCAGAAAGTCCTGTAAAAATAATTTAGTTTCCAGGCCTAGAGCCAGCCCAGATAACATTACCCTGATCCTGAGTTATTTCCTTAGCCATATATCAGGATTCTCTGAATTCCTGGAAGAGCATCACTTAAAGGGAATAATCAAGTGGAAAATTAGTGGCATAGTCAGTGAAAAATTGACATATTCTCAAAAATTATTGCAAAACTTACTTTGGATAGCAGTAATTCAATGATTCATATTTTAGGGTGCCAGAGAAAAGCTCAAGGAACAAAAGCGATTATGATAAGTATCATATGTAAGGGGGGAAATGCCATCTATACCATTAAGTAGTATACAAGATATCCTTAGCTGTCATTGTCATCTTGAAGTTAAAGATGATTTATTCAACATGGTCTCACTCCCATGTGGCACTTCTGCTTCCCGCAGGAGTTATGTCAGTAGAATTCATTCCCATGGACAGGAACGTCTGCCTATAGCTCCTGTGCTATGGGAGGCCCAAGAAACTCACACCATCACAATGAACCTAAAAAGGAAAGAGCCATTAAAAGATCCAATTCATGTACTATATGAAGTGGACGCACAGAACAATATTCACATTTTTGTGAATATGAGTTTATGGTAGGTTATATAAGCTTTTGATCACAGAATCTATTACAGGACTAATCCTGGAAGTCAATTCTATTAGTAAGTCGGTTCTTTGTAGTATCTCTGTTAATAACAAAAATGTACCACACATTCAAAGGCAAGCTGATTTTTTAAGGGGGGCCCTGAGTAGCTCAGTTGGTTAAGCCTCTGACTTTTGATTTTGACTCAGGGCTTAGGTCAGGTCATGATCTTGGGGTCATGAAATGGAGCCCTGCCTCAGGCTCCCCATTCAGTGGGGAGTCTGCTTGAGATTTTCTCTTCCTTTGCCCCTCCCTTCTGCTTGTTTGTGCCCCCCCTTCTCTCTAAATAAAAGCAAAGTTGATTTTTTTTAATGTTGAGTATATGTGTCTATGTTTCTCATATACACTTTTCCCAAGTAGAAACGAAGATAACTTTTTTACAAATACTTTTAGCAGAAGTATGCAACATAATCTCAACGTCAAGAAACTGGCTCTTAATTATTTGAAAACTGAAACAAAAAATGCTCTTTGGAGTATAGCTTTTTATATTTTTAAATTAAATTAGTCTAATGGAATTTTAAATATCTTAGAACAATAATGTTTCTACCTAGAGTTGTTAATGTAGGATATTCCATGGACTTAAAATGTAATGAAAAGAAAAATATCAAAATTATGTGCTCAGAAGAAAACTATTTAAGTAAAATGTATGAGCATTTCTGGATCTATAAAAAGAAGAGGGGGAAGGAATTAATATTTTGGGTGCATTTACTGTTAAACTGTAAAAATGTAATTGGCCAAAGTGTGTGTGTGAGTGTGTGTGTGTGTGTGTGTGTGTGTGTGTGTATACACATCCATGCAACCTTAGCCAATTACATTTAAGGTATTATATATATTATATATTATATATATGGGGTAAAATACTATATTTGTAATTTTCATGTTAGAAAAAGCAGCGTTATTCTTTGACAAGATATGAAAGGGATCCGGCTTGGTGTCTGAAAAACAATATGTAGATTTAGTTCATTTGAATTCATTGCACTTTTTAATCCATGGACTTTTTTTTTTAATTCCAGCAGAAAAGAAAATATGCATTATAAAATGACTAGGAGCTAATGAACAAGTTCTAGGTATCTTTCCATCAGAGAGAGAAGGTAGGTAGGGACTTCAGCAAATTAACTTGAGAATACAACCAAATTTTTTTGATTTAAAGGTGGACGACGTATGTGCTCCATTGTTATGGTGAATTAGACAATGCGTATTTCACTTCTTTTACAAACAATAAAAAATACTGAAACAAAATGTAATCTATATGGAAATTCATTTCAACAAAAATGTATAAATATTAATTCTAAGCTTTCATTATGTTGTAATTGATAAACTGACATAATATGATTTCATCTAAATATACAAAAGGTTGTTAGAACTTCTTCATAATGAACATGAAGAAATAGGACTGAGTGTTTCTAACTTTCCCCAGAGCTATTGTATTCTAGAGTCACTGACTTAAGCAATAAACTAAAAAGGTCATACATTGAAGGTATTGTATTTTAAAGCAAACTGCTTCTTTTTATTTTCAAAATGGAATAATTCTTTCCCTCTCTGAGTTCACTCAACCCATCACTGAATTTACTTGTTGAAATAAAAAATCGTAAAAGCATAAAAAAAAACAGATGGAGAGTTAAATCTAAAGCATTTTCTAGATAATTTTCTAGTCCAACAAATGCCAACTCTCTGCTAAACATTAGCACATAAATAGGGTTTGTAACGGAGGACACTTTTCTAAATACGAACAGAAACAACTTAGATGCACCCATGATATCTTCAAGTTGGCAATTTCCCTCAAAGAGCAAGCATGTTAGTGCTGGACGAAAAGATGAGGAAAAGGTGAGGTATTTGAGCGACCAGGACAGAAAAACTGGAGACCTACGTGTAAGGAAACAGTTACATTATTCCTTTTCATTATTTCTGGATCTTGATAACTTTTCTATTAGTCAGCCAGTAAAGTCAGGAGTCGTCTGCTTTTCCATGTGCAATCATTTTATTATATGCAAATAATATCGTCTAAGTTAGATTCTGTGAATACAAACATCAGCTAATAATAAAATTTAAGGAAGTTCTCACTCTTCCCCTTAGGAAAAAAACCTATGTGAGTCAAGTATGTCATGTTTGAGTAAATAAAGAGAATCACTATGGTTTGGTGGCCAACGGATAAAGATTTTGAATGTTTGTCAGTTTTGTTTTTCTGCAAAATTGAGAGCTCGATTTCGGACAAAAGTATAATTGATCTTCTACTTTCTACTTCTGGACCTAAAGAAAAGAGAAATGCTTTAGTTTCTAATCTATTATTTCTTATGGGCGATCGGGGTGGGGGAGAGGTGGGAGACAGAAGCATAAGGAGGTGTGGAGACTCTCAGAGATAGGCTTCCTCTCCTTTCTGTTACGCTTTCCTGGAGTTAACCCAGGCAACTTCCTACCCTGGGAGTGGCAAAGAGATAAATCAGCAAGGAAGCATTGACCACAATGACTGGCATAGAAACAGAACTCTATTTTTTCATTCATTCTTTCATTGATTCATTCAAAATTCCTGTAATACTTAAGAGGACAGCGTCTTTTTCTTAAGTTTTAATAAAACCATGCCATAAAACTGGAATAATAGATTTGTTAAAAATTCCCCTTGAGACAGATACCTTTGAAGATTAATTGTTGCTAGATATTACGATATATGAAATCATTATTGATCATTACAAATCTGAAGATACAACGAGGAATCTTCCAAGTTTACGATCCTGCGTGAATTCAATCTTATCTCACTGGAGTTGACAGAGGATAAAATAAAACAATTTTAATAGAGAACATTCTATAAAATATAAAATGTAAGGCAAATATTTGTTTGTATTAATTCCTTCCTAATCATTCACTGACAGATTCATAGAACATCATCAGGAACCATGTGACATACCAGTGCAGAGGGTCTTTTTTAATATAATGGTCCAGACTCCATTTTCATGGAGTCTGACTAGATATTACTAGTCAGAAGTTACAATCAGAATATGGACACCCCTGGAAAACCCATGATAATGGCAGACTCACAAGCTAGTAGTCTTTCCCAAAACATTGCAGTGAATCCAAAGTGGATAGAAGGCTTTTGAAAACTTTGTTAGCTGTTAGAAACAGTGAAGCAATGACAGCAGGTTTGGTTTTCCTGAGGCCTCTCTCCACGCCTTATGGAAGGTCACCTTCTTGCTGTGTCCTCACATGGTCTTTCTTCTGTGCGCGTGTATCTCTAGTGTCTTTCTGTCCAGATTTCTTCTTCTTATAAGGACATTAGTTATATTGGATGAGAGCCCACCCTAACAGTCTCATGTTAATTTAATTACCTCTTTAAAGCCCCGGTCTTCAAAAACAATCGCATTCTGAAGTAGTAGGGGTTAGGGTATCAGCATAGGAATTTGGGGAGACCTAATTTCACCCATGACATCTGTAAGAAGGAAGGGCAAAGTCCATGAAAGAAGTGAGTCAGAGACTGTCGAAAAGCTCTTGGTCTGTCTCAGAATACACACTTTTTTTTTTTTTTTTTTGCTCATGCCTAACTTGAATATCAACTCCTCTAAGAAATAACTTGTTCTGGAAAATGAGGTTTGGAAATGATGAAAAACATCATCTTGACAAAATAAAAACTGTAATATCCTTATTGACTCAGCCAAATGGAAACATCTCAGGGTCTGGCAAAACCAGCTCTACTTTAATCAACAGTAAAAAGGCAGAACCACATTATGTATTTGGAACTCTGAAAAAATTATCATCATCATACTGTTCTGTCATTATCTATAAATCCGATGAAAACCCTCAGAACCATCTAAAGATGAGCACGATCATTCTGTAATCCTGCTTGTGAAAGGGACTCTCCAGGTCGTGAAACACAATCACTTACCTTCCCGGAACCTGGCAAAATCCCTGATAAATTATGCAGTTCCATATGGTCTAGAATGGCTCCTATTACTTTCCTCATCTTTCCAAAATGAGGCCAATTTTGGAAAGTGATTTTTAATAGACATTATGAGCAATTTGATTTGTTCTTGACATATATATACACACACACACGCATCAAGAAATACAAATAGATATATTGTGTATATATACACACACTATTTTTGTTTTCTTCTTTCCTATTACTTCATCAAACATCATATAAGTCAAGAAATTATTCCTCTATTTCTAAACTATCATAATTTTTTTTGTAAAAGCAAATGAGCTGAATTCCTTGCCAAGGATGAAAAAGCTGTCATTTGAGGAAATGCTAGCATCTAGAATGGGTTTGGGACAAACAGATTATGTATTACAGATGCATAAATGATGGTTAACCTTCAAAAGCTACTACATCTTAGGTAGAAAAGTTTGTTGTCTAAAATCAGATGAGAAGTTGGTTTGGTTAGGCTTATCCAGAGGCTCTCACAACGTATCTACTAGGGATATACTTGAGAGAGTGTGTGCCTCATTTTGAGTTGGGGCCTGCACAGAATGGCCCACCCAGTCATGAGTCCGATTACCAAGATTCATCTTCTACCTGAAGGCGACTAGAATCACCATGAGACTCTAACATTATCTGAGAATTGTCTGATCAGGAACACGGTCTGAATACTCTCATCAGTAATTTTGTCTTAGTCTTTAATTGACTAAATCCAAATCTTAATCTTCAATGTCTTCACGCTCCATATTCCTGCTATGCACATACTAACAGTTTTTACTGAGATATAAATCAGATAAGCAATCTCCAGTACCTCTTGGAGAAGTCTTTCTTTTATTACCCATTTATTTATTTTCACGTATGGTATTATCTACTTTTTTCATCATTCCCTTTTAAAAATTGAGAACAAAAGTGTAAGTTTAGGAAGAGTGATGGATACAATCTGTTCCCTACATAAAAAAAAGTCAAAACAACCCCCCCCAAAAAAATCTTGGTAAATTTTTAGAACCCTAGTATTACATAAATTAAGAATTTTCTTTCTCACTCAAAATGAAGGTCTTGAAACAAACCAAACCTAAGGACAATTGGACTACATTGTTTTAAAACCACAAAACTGTGTAAGTCAGGGAACCACAAGCTGTATTTCCTCTGAGACGTATGATGATATGCGTCTCAGAATGTTCCAAGGAAAAGGCTAGGGAAAAGCAGCATCAACTACTCTTTTGAGCAATTAAATATAGTGTGTGTGTGGGGGGGGGTGATGATTATTGTCCTGTGCATTACCCAGAGTAACATCACCCCTACCATATTCTTTTTTTGTATTTATTTTTACTAAATGACATACAGAAAATAGTACGTGTTCTATCTGGGCATGTTTCTGAATGCTCACACAGTAGCTCACCTGTATAACCATCTCCAGAAGATCAAGAACAAGAACAGGTCCAATACTCAGGTGCTTCTTTTGCGCCCTCTTCCAATCACTACCCCTCCTCTTGACATGTACCAGCAGACAGTGGTGTTTCTTGGTTCATGTAAATGTATATAGGTAAATCAGATCATACCATATTTGCTCCTTTGTATGTGGTTTCATTCATACTGGTGCAGAGAGCTGAAGATTGCACATTCGCAGGGTCCCCAGGTGTTCCATGATATAAATATACCCTTACACTGGTGATGGGTATTGGTTCAGTTTCCAGGTCTTCAATGTCGCAAATATTGCCACTGTAACATTCAACAGTATGTGTCTTTGGTACACATAGCTATGCATTCTTGTGGGTTTCTATCCAGGAATGGAATTGCTGGAACATGTCATATGCTTTAGCAGACATTGCCAGTTTTCCAAGTGTGTTCAAAGGGGGTTTTACCAATTAATATTTCTTTTTTTAAAAAGATTTTATTTATTTATTTGAGAGAGAGAGTAAGAGAGAGAGGGAGAGCACAAGCAGGGGGGAAGGATAGAGGGAGAAGCAGACTCTCTGCCGAGCAGGGAGACCCACAGGGACCTGATCCCAAGACTCTGGGATCATGACCTGAGCTGAAGGCAGACGTTTAACCGACTGAGCCACCCAGACACACCAACTAATATTTCTGACGGCAGTGCCAGGGACTTTCAGTTTGTCCATAGTCTTGCTAACATTTTGTGTGATTCCTTTGTTTTTGTTTTTGTTAATTTTGCTTCCTTCTCCAAAGCCGTTTGACGCTACATGGCAGGATTGTCTTCCAGTTCCAGTTTGCATTTCACTGATGGTTAATAGTCTATTTTGACTAATACTTCCATGTTTTACCCTCGCCCCAGCCCCTAACAACCACCAGTCTATCCTCTGCTTCTATGAGTTCAGACCACTTAGGTTTCTCAAACAAGTAATGTGATGTAGTTTTTTGTCTTTCTGTGTCTGCCTTTTTTCACTTAACACATGTTCTCCAGGTCCATCCATGTTGTCATAAATGGCAGGATTTCTTTTTATTTTTGAAGGCTAAATTTTATTCCATTGTATGTATTACTACAAGTATGTATTACTGATGGATATGTTTGTGACATAGATTGTGATGATGGTTTCATGGACGCACACTTAGCTCTAAACTCATCAAGTTGTGTACATTAAATATGTACAGCTTTTCATATGTCAATCATACCTCCATAAAGGGGTTTTAAAAACCAAGAATCCATTTTCATATATTTACTGATCATATGGTTATCTTTTACAACATGTGTGCTTACGTCTTCGATACTTTTCTAGAAGGCAGTCTGCCCTTATCGATTTGTAGAATTTTACTATATATTCTGGGCATGTACATTTGTTGAATAAATGCATTGGGAATGTTTTCTTTCACTGTGGGTTGCTTTTTCAATCTCCTCTTGGTGATTTCTAATGGATAGAAAATTTGAATTTTAATATAATTCAGTTCATCATATTTCCCTTTACAGTAAGTGATTTTGAGTTTTATTGGAGAAATCTTTGCCAACTTTGAGATTGGAGGATGTTTCACATTTTTGTCTTTTGGGGTTTACCTTTTACGTTAATATCTGGATGCCATCTGGAAGTGATCTTTGGTATGATTGAGGCATATCTGATCGACTCAGTACCATTTATATAAAAGACTGCATTATTCCCACGGAGCTGAAGTGTTAAACCTACATAAAATCCAGGCAAATCTTTATAGACATTATATATGAATAGGTTTGGGTCTGGTCTCTCTCTTTTATGTCAGAGATCATTTTTTCTACTCATGTTACATTACCACATTGTCTTAATAATTATAAATGCATAGTAATTTTTTAGTATCTGGAAATGTACATATATTACAACTTTGTGTTCCTTTCAAGATTTCTATTGGCTACTCTTGGCCCTTTGCATTTGTGCATGAATTTTAGATTCAAACTATTGTATGGCTTTATTCCCAAACAGATTTTAATTTGATTTATTTTGATGTCACTTATTATTTCTGTTCAATAAATTACACATGCTACTTAGTGATGTTATTTCTATAAGCTCCAAAAATTAAATTGGTCTTTTTTATTATTATTATAATATATATAAATACATAAATGTTATATATACTATGTATACATATACACACTATATATATATATATATATATATACATACACATTTTATATTAAATACACACACACTTTAATTTCTTTAAATGGTTAATTCTTATTGCAGGATATCCTATTTTTAAATGGCTAAAACCAAAACTTTATATGTGGAATTTTTCTGCCTCCACAGGAAAGGAATATAAGGGTATTTCCTCAAGCTGATATAACGCATCAATGGGAAAACCACATGCTTAATGATGAACTCCTTAATGGTGAAAATCCAAAAGCTTTCCCACCAGGATGAAGAACAAGACAAGAATGTCCATTCTCAGCACTTTTATCCAACATCATACTGGAGGTTCTAACCTGGAAAATCAGGAGAAAAAAATAGAAATCATCCAGATTGGGAAAGATAGTAAGTAAGTCTACCTGTATTTACACAGGACATAATCCTGCATAAAGACTCATAAGGAATATACTAAAAAAATCTGTTGCATTTTAATAGATAAGTTCAGAGAGTTTGCAGGATTCAAGATGAACATTTTAAAACAGCAATTGTATTTCTTTTTTTAAAAAAAATATTTAATTTATTCTTAGAGAGAGAGAGGGGGAAAATGAACAGAGGGAAGGACAAAGGGAGAGGGAGAGAGAGAATGTCAAGCAGACTCCACACTGAGCATGAAGTCCGATGCACAGGTTGATCTCGACCCTGAGATCATGACCTGAGCCAAAATCCAGAGTCTGAAACTTAGCCGACTAAGCCACCCAGGAACCTCAGCAGTTTTATTTCTATACACTGCATAAAACTATCTGAAAATAAAATTAGGAAAACCATTTCATTTATTACAACATCAAAAAGAATAAAATATATAGGGTCAAAATTAACAAAAAAAATGTAAGACTTCTACAGTAGAATCCACAAAATATTCTTGAAAGATATTAAATAGTTTTATATGTGGAAAGATATTTCATGTTTATGGATAGGAAGACCTAATATTATCAAGATGACAATACTCCCCAAAATTCATCTACAGATTAAACACAACACCTTCCAAAAGCCCAGCTTGTTCTTTTGCAGGAATTTACTAGTTTAATCTTAAAATACACAGAGAACTACAAGTGACCTAAAGAGTGAATGATTTTGAAAAAGAACAAATTTGTAGCACTCCTATTTCCTGATTTTAAATTTAATACAGAACTAGAGTAATCAAGATTATGTGGTCTTGGTATAAAGTTAAGCATATAGATCAATGGAATAGAATTGAAAGTACTGTAATAAAACACTGTGTTTATGGTCAATTGATTTTTTACAAGGGCACTAAGAAAATTCCATTGGAAGAATAAACTTTTTAAAAAATGACTCTGGACAAATGGATATCTACATGCAAAGGAATGAAGTTCTTTACTCCCTATTAAACACATTTAACTCAAAATTGATTAAAGACATAGATGTATAAACTGAAACTCAAGACCTCTTAGAAGGAAACATAAGAATAAATATTCATGACCTTAGTTAGAGAATGTTTTCTTAGGTATTATGCCAAAAACACAAGAAACTAAAGATGAAACTGATAACTTGGATTTTATCAAAATTAAAAACTTCTGTATTATAAATTTAAACATCAAGAACATGAAAGACAACCATTACAAATATTTTTAAATAATTTGTTTGATAAGGGACTTGTATCCAGAATATATAAAAGGTTTTAGGACATCATCATCATAACAACAATAAATAACCCAATTTAAATAGGGGTAAAATATTTGAATAGATATTTCTCCAAAGAAGACATATGAATGGCTGTTAGGCACATGAAAGTATGCTTAACATCACTAGGTAATACAGAAATGTAAATCAAAACCACAATGAGATCTCACTTCCTATCTAATAAGATGGCTAAAATAAAAAAAGATGGACAGAAACAAGTGTCGACTAAGATGCGGAGAAATTATAAACTTCATACAATACCGTTGAGAATGTAAAATGTTGAAGCTACTTTGCAAAACAACTAGAAATTTCTCAAAATGATAGCCATCATTACAATCTAAGCCAGCAATTACACTCCTTAGTATCTATCAGTGAAAATATATGTCCACTCAAAAACTTGTATAAGAATGTTCATAGTGACATTATTCAAAATGATCCCAAAGTGGAAACAACTCAAATACCTATTAACTGACAAATGGATGAACCAAGTAGATCCACACCATAGAATATAACTCAACAACAAATAGGAAGCAAGCACAGACGCATGCTGGAGCGTGCATGAACCTTGCAAATAACGCAGTCTCCAAGACCACATACCATACGATCCCTTTTTACAAAAGGTCTGAATAGGCAAAGCTATGGGGACAGAAAGATTATCCATTGCAGATCTGGGAAGCAGGGCGAGGAGAGTGGAGGGACTGCTAATGCTTGTAGGATTTCTTCCACAGTGAAGAAAATATACTAAAATGAGATTGTGAGAATAGTGGTCGGACTCTGTGACTATACTAAAAACTACAATTTACACTTTAAAGGGGTGAATTTTATGATATGTGAATTATATCGTAATAAAGCTGTTAAAATACATGAAGTAAAAACTGATAAAACTGAATCGAGAAGTAGAAAACTGACCAATTATTCTTGAAGATTTTTAACACTCCCTCACAGGAATTGGAAGAAGAAGCGGACAATAAATCATTAACCACATAAAAGTTTGAAAATATTCTGGATTAATCTAACCTAATTGGCATTTATAAAGAAAGCTACAGCAGCACATCAGATTACACATTTTCGAGCTAATACAGTGTGCTTACTAAGATAAATTACATAGTAAGATATAAGACAAGTTTCAGTATTTTTAAAAGTATCTACATCATATGCAGTATGTTTTATTTATTTTGGATTTTACCATAATTAAGAACTTCTGCTTTTTGAAAGACAGTTTAAGAGGCTGAATAAACTAGTTATTTACTTGGGTAAAGTATCTGCAATTTACACACGCAGAGTATATAAGGAACTCACAAGCTCAATAATAAAACAAAAGATCCAATTAAACATCAACAAAGGAGCCAACAGATTTTTTACCAAAGAATAAGAAGTATGTGAGAAGATGCTCAATATGATTGTTCTTTAGTAATTTGCAAACATATTAAAACCACAACGAGATACCTCTGAACACCTTTCAGAACGTCTTTACACTTAAAGGTCTGACCACATAGGTTTTGTCCTGCTGTTGAGAAACTGGAACAGTCATACACAACTGATGAGAATATAAAGCGGTGGCACCACTATGGAATATAGTTTGGTAGTTTTTAGGATTTTTTAAAAAAAGAATTTAAACATTGTCCTGCCCCATGAAGCAAACATTTTGCTTCTAGGGATTTACGTAAGATAAATAAAACCTTATGTTGATACAAAAACTTGTTCATCAATGTTCCCAGCAGCCGTAAGTAGGATCATCCTCAAACTGGAAATATTCCTAATATCTGTCGTCAGGTGAATTGGAAAACAAGCGGTCGGATCGGATACCACTCAGCAGTAAAAGATGAACTATTGATGCACGTAACATGGATAAATCTTAAAATAATTAGGCCGAGTGAAAGAAGCCAAAAACATAAGAATGCACACTGCATGATTCCATTTATGCACAACTCTAGAAAAGAGAAATCTATATGAAAGAATGCAGATCAATGCCCAAGGATGCCTGGGTGTCGGGGCAACTACAGAATTACAAATATATATGAGAAAGCTATTGGGCATGATGGATAGGGCCATTCAAAAAAATGGATTCATGTATTTGCAGATTTCTGTGATTCCCCATTTAATGTGCATTAATACATTCATAGTAAATTAACAATCTACTGTTCGGGGGCACATACTAATTATTCCATTTTATCTTTAGGCATATGGCATGGCTAATGATGCCACCCTGTCAGTGTAAATTGATTTGGATGGAATGGTCTTTTTGGTTTTTTCCATTTGAAAGAAAAGGAAAAATCGTATTGTATCAATGCCCTAGAGAATAAATACTTGAGGATATTTTGTGTCTGATACTACCAGGCAAATGGAGATCATTCTTTTCAATTGCTTTTTGTAATTTTTTAAAAGTTGATTCTATATCCCAGTTAGAAGGCCAGATGTTGTTATTTTTTTGTATTTTTAATACATCAGTGACATTATATTTACATACCTAGATATATCTGTGTCTTAATTTACGATGAAATGATAACCTCAAATGAAAGGATCAACTCAAATTTTCCAAGTATAATTCCCATTTTTTTAGACATTTAATGGAGGTTTACATTGAATAGTAAAATTGCCTAACTTTATATAGCTCATAAGGAATTATTTCTAAAAATGCATGCTAAAAATAGAATTACTTGTCCATTGATATAAAATGCATTCTGGCTGAAAGTGTAATTTCCCTTAAGTAAAGGATATCTTGTTTCAGAAAACTTCCTTCTTGATGATGAACTAAAAGAGATGACTTGTTACTTTTCAAACAATAAGAGAATGGGAACTTAGTACCTAACCCATTGCTAGCATTATTTTGATATGATAGGAGAATAAAGTCCATAGGAGAGATTAAACGGTTCCTTTTCTCAAATCTTATCTATAAAATATTACATTTAACACCGTCCAGGCGTTAACATTTGTATGTTTCTGACTTCAAAGGAGAAACTATGCACTGTGTATTGATATCTTCTGCCATGCCATAGTGGCATTTATCCCTTTTTCTGTAATCTTTTCCATCATGTACCCCACCACCCCCACACATCTACCAACTCTTCTTTTCACATGGAAACATTATAGAGAAAATGTTGGGAATCCAGGAGAAGCAGTTGAGCAATTTGGATCTTCTAAGAAAATACTGGAAATCCGGACCTACCTCCACAAAAAAGCAAGCAAGCAAGCAAGCAAACAAAACCAAATACAGAAACAAAAATCTTACTTAGTTTTCAAACTGAAAAGAATCTTAAATTTGGTTAGACTGAAGATTTAAATTTGAAATCAGCAGTACTTAATGGGCTGTCCAGACTATTCTTTCTTTACAGAGTCTTGTTCCTCTGTTCCTTTTAGATGGTTCCTCCAGTATTTGCTTGCATTTTCCATAATAATACTTAGGTAGCAATTTCTTGATTCAATAATTATAGACAAGAGCTTTTAACTACCTGTTTTGGTGCCTGAGGTCTCGGTGGCTTCCACATCCACCACACTCCGCCTAGAATAACGTGTTTTAAAGAAATCAAAGCTTCTGCATAAAAACTAAATACTTAGGTATTGTGACTCCTCAAATATTTTCACTGCTGATTCAAGTGTTTTATATGATGATGATGCTTCTTTGCCTAAGTGTCTCCATATTTAATAATTCATTCGTGTGTGTTCATTTGATTGGTATTCTGTGTGTCCGATTTTAGTTCCTACCCTCCAAATTCTAAAACACACCAACAGATCTTTCAAACTCTGGGCTATTTTTCCCAAGCCATTAAACACTCTAGACAATACATGACACTATATTTACATTTAAATTTTGCTTTGCTCTTAAACTTGTTATCTTAGATACCTTTACAAAGTATCTGAGACCCAGCTCTTTTCTTGTTCTTGTTAATTGATACACATTAAGATGGCCTTTCTTTTGCAGGAGGCAGCGTGGCAATGAACATCCTTGTACACTCTTAATCATTCATATAATGTTTTCTATAGGATTGACTTTGCAAGTGAGAAAATGAGTCAGAGAAGGTGCACAGTTAATAATTAATTGAACTGATTAAAATTTGAGAATCAATCATGTGCTAGTTAGTCTTAGTCACCGTTTTGTATGGTTCGAGGACGCACTAGAAGCCATGGCAGACACGTTTGCTTTACGATGAGACTATAGTTGCAGGGAGGTATTTGTACAGCTCTCCTCAAAGCTGGCAGAATTAACAACCTCACCCACAGTTGGTATTGTTAAATCCCTTGTGGCATGGCCGTAATCGTGGAGATCTTCTAAAACGTTTTATTTAATTTTGCAAATCTGATGGGTAAAGAGAGAAATATTATTATTATTTTGTTTTGATGTCTCCTGACCCTAAATGAGGTTCAAGGAAGTTTTATGCACCTACTGGCCCTTTTTATTTCCTTCTAAACTTCCTGTTTGTCTAGTATGCTCATTTTTTATTTGGTCTCATTGATCTGTAGGAGATCAATTATATTCTGTCTCAATGAAATATTTCTGAAATGTTAATAATACCACCTTATATCATTTTAAAAAATAGTTTATCTGAGACTATTTCTTGCCTTTTCACTCCATGGCACTCTTTTCTTTTGAGATATTTTGTTTCAGTAAGGTTAGGTCTGAGAATTTTTATTTTTAAAAAATCACTACACTTGACTTTGTTGCTGATACAAATTTGAGAATCTCTGATTTACATAATTCTGTATCTGCCTTTTTATTTATTCTAAACACAAATACACACCTGAAATTATATTTCTCCCAAGTGTAACTGAAACATTTGCAATTACCTCTTAGTGTTTTATAATAAACAATGTATGGATACATTTTTATCAACTGAAAATTTTCAGAAAATTCTACATAATAGTTCATATGGCTTGGCTCAGTCAGAAACTTATCCAAAAAACTTAGGAATAAGTTCCCAAGTTATTCTAAATATTAACTTCAGAGTTTACTTTTCTTCTCAAATTTTAATATTCCTTAGGGTGGAATAGCATAGTGGTTCTTTTTTTCTCAAACAACGTAAGTGCTTTTAAAGGTCGTCAATGAGAGTTTGATCAATATTGCGGCTCTTTGCTGGCATTATAATGATCAGAGGCTAACATGTTAGTTGAAATGAAAATTTTTTAAAAAAGACCTTTTTATCAATGTGACAGATACACATGTCTTGAGCACTAACAAGGCATAGCTAATCACTGATACAGTTGCCAAAAAGGTATTCTGACAGTCATGATAGATGAACAAATTTGTCTTGCAAGTGACAAGTCAAACAGAGGTTACTGGAGTCATGGGCACTGCCAGCCCAGTGGGTGGGTTACAGCAAGTGTCTGTTCATTCATTTTCCTTTGCTGGGGGGAATATCGTCTACCATCATCTCAGCCTGCTGAGTCTTTCATGTATGCTCATACTGTTTCATTAAAAGTCCCAATATTTCTTTCCACAACTGTTCCCAAAGGATTTGAAAAATCCAACTGTTAGTTAGTTTTCCTCTGAAGTCCCTGCTTAAATTCTTGGCATCTGCAAGATTTATCTGGCAATATGTCATTTGTCTAAATTATATACATTTAAATCATGCATTAGTCATGCACTTCCTCTATAGATGAAAGTATGTAATTTAACATATATAAGGAATAATAAGTCTTACAGTATTTGATCACTGTAAAATTTCCTAATTACTTCTCAAATCCAGGAAATTGTAAGTCATATGCAGAATATTGGAAATTATTTGCTATAAGCAAATGGCTATATATACATATATATGCATGTTTGTGTGTGTGTGTGTGTGTGTGTGTGTGTGTGTGTGTTTCAGTGAGAAATGATTGCATAGAGAGTGAAGCCTATATTCAGAACATTATTTTTTTACTACTAGTTCAGGTTCCTCTATGCTAAAAAAAAAAAAAAAAAAATCAAATCTCTGTTATTCATCAAAAGTTTTCTGAATTTCCCCATTTCCACAGTGCTAATGTAACATTCACTAAATATTAATCATTTAATAAGAAGAACTCCTTATTCTTATAGTGAATTATTATGAAAGAATAATCTGGCATTAATAGGTTAATATTCCAATGTTACTATGAAACCAAGGCCATGAATAAATTATAATACAAAGCAGACACACTGATTTTAAAATCTGTCCAGTTTGTTCCAATCTACATCGTATTACTTGCCAAACAAGCACTCCGCCTCTTTTGTGAAGGTTTATCTTTTTTAGAAACAGGGAAAAGATTCAGTGGAGAACTATACTTTGTATGCCATCCATGTGCTATGGCTTGTCTGGAATACAACGCGGCACAACGTCCTCTGCAGTATAAAGAAATAAATAAGACTATAAACAGATATGTTTTATGTACCCAACACAATTTCCCACTTTTATGATGGAATAGAGAATGCTCTTTTCAAGCCTGAAGGAGGTCAGAGGGATGCTGGTGGTGGTGACGGAGAGCTGCTAATATGCCAATGTGGGTGGTGATGCTGGTGATGGGAACAGCGATGGAGGTTCCTGGACGAAGGGCAACTGAGCCGACCCATGAGTAAAGAATAGGGTTAGCTGATTGAGAGCAGACAGGGGAGGGTGTCCAGGCAGAGAAATTAAATCTAGCAGTTTACATTCTTTGAAAGAACATCATAAGAGATGTTCTATCTCCCATCTTCACCTGCACTCCCATTCCTCGGTGTCTTTGGTTTAGGGAAGATAGGCTGTTTTAGAGAACACGTTCAGTCCTGTAATTTGTACATACAACCACAGTAAGCATTATGTATGCCCTTCCTGTTGGTTGTTCACTTTCATCTTTCTTATTAAGTGGGCTACTTATTTATGCAGGAGAAAAAATGGCCTATTAGTCATTTCATCCTCGGTACTTAAATAGATTCCACCCCATAGTAATTATACGATACATATTTCATCAAGAGGAGATATATCTTTATTTATTTTATGTCTGGACCCCTGTGATAACTGATTTTATGTGTCAGTTTGACTGGGCTAGAGGATGAGCAGATAATTGGCAAAACAATATTTCTACGTCTGTCTGTGGGGGTTTTCATGGAAGATATTAGCACTTGAATCAGTAGACTGAGTAGAGATCACCTTCACCAATGTGGGTGGGCATCATCCAACACATTGAGGAACTGAATGCAACAAAATGGCAGAGGAAAAACAAACAAGCAGAGAGATTCATTTTCTCCTACCCTCAGACATAGGCCCTCCTGGTTCTTGAGCCGTTGGACTCAGGTTGGGACCTATACCATCAATCTCCCAATTCTCAGGTCTTAAGACTCAGGCTGAATCATACCACCAACTTTCCTGGTGTCTTGCTTGCCAAGGGCAGATTGTGGTATTTCCTGGTATTTCCAGGTCCCCGTAAGCATAAGCTAATTCCTACAAAAATTCCCCTTCCATATGTCCTGCTGGTTCTGAAAAACCCTAATATACCCCTAAATAATATTGGAGGTAGCTTACAAATAAGCACATAGGTCATAAAGATAAAAACTTAAAAATAGTGCGAAAGGAAAAACAGAAAGCGAAATGTGAAAAATAAGATTGTATACAAGCAGAATGAACAAATGGCACTTCAAAGACCATAAATCTATGTATTTCCTTTATGCACATTCTACCTCAATATTTGTGAATGCGTAAGTTTACCTGCCCATAAATCAATCAAACGCTAGCTGTACATTCATTTAAATGTTTATGTATTCCTCAGGTGTTATAAATATCTCATGACAACATTTTAGACAGATTTTATTTTTAGTCCAGATTACACAAGACAGTGATATGCAAGGCCTAGTTGGAGCAGCCAAACACTGCAATGCTATTTTCACTGGGAAAGGTTGTGGGAGTTCAGCAAGAGCAGCAGCATGCCCTCTGGCCCTGTAGGAGAAGTAAGGTGAAGGACAAAATGAACATGGTTGGTGGTCCCTGGGAAACACAGAGGTCCCTGGGAAACACTGGAGGTCCCTGGGAAACACAGAGGATAAAAAAGAAGGGAGGAAGGATAAGACATGAATAAATAGAAAAAGTAAAGAAAAGGGAGGAGTAGAATAAAGTGTTTACATTTTGGCTTCCTCAGATAGTTGTCTGTAAATATTATCTTTGAAAATTTTTTACTCTTTCTTTGCTTTGTGGTCATAGTTTGTTGATTTCACAGAAAGTCTTGTGTACCTTGGTGAAATAGAGTTTTGCTTGTGTGTTCATTTGTTTTGGTTTTTTTAACTTTTTCTGAGTAACTGTCTTCTTTGAATATTTTCACCTAGAAACCAATTCCCTACAACAATTCTTCAAGGAGATAAGGTCATCCTGCTTGAAATTAAAAACAACAACAGAACTACTTAGAAGACATATGGTAGATATGCCACGGATAACTTACAAAGTTCCTTTCTGAAATCAAGTTAAAATTTAAAAAAAAGAAACATATAATCCCATAAGAGCAAAAGGATAGAGCAGACTTCAGCAAAAGAGAGATTTCTAAAATTTCAGGAAGAAGGAAAGCTGATGGGTAGTCATTGATTGATAAGGTTAAGTTATCTTAATATGACCCAAGGGTTCTCAGCACAGATGACAGACCCCCAAAGAGGTGTGGCTTAATATATCAGATATAAGTGAGGGACTCTGTGCAGAACACTTAACATCTCAAATCTGATCATATTTTACTAAACAGAAGTAACATAGCCATGTGATCATACCCAAGGCAAAAAGGGATGTTTGCTTTCCAAGCAAACTGAAGAAAATGTCGAGAAGATTTGAGTACCTAGTTGGACACCCACAACAACGTGTTTCTCTGCTTGCGTAGGAGCGGTCTTCGGTAGGATGTCTGGTTCTATTCTAAAGCAAGAATAGATGTGAACAGATGATAAGTCTTGTCCATATTTACAGAGTTACTAATGTACAAAATTCTATGGCCACATTTAAAAATATCTATGGGAAAACAATGTTGGTTATACATTCAAGGAAAGCCTGAAACAAGAAAGAATAAGTCTGAGATAAACAAAAAAATATCCAGAGACAAATCCTGCAAAAATAGAGATGGAATTATCAGAGATATGATAAGAAAATTTCTCCAAATTAAAGTGACATAGACATTTTCAAATTATATAACATTTACTAAATAAAATCATGAAGAAAGCCATACTTAGTTTCATAATTTCAAGATATCAGAATGCTTAGCAATAAAAAAGAAAATTTTCTTCTAATTCATGGTGCTGTGGGTTGAACCAATTCCCCCAAAAGATTTTTCAAGTCCTAACTCCCAGTACTTAAGAAAGTGGTCTTATTCAGAAATGGGGTCATTACCTAGTTAAGATGAGGTCTTACTATAGGGTGGACCCTAATCCAATGACTAATTTCTTCATAAGAAGCAGGGGATTTGGACAGAGAGGCACAGACACATCAGAAAAACACCTTCTGATGACAGAGGCAATGTTTGGATTGATGCCTACAAGCCAAGTACTACCAAGGATTGCAGACAACAGTAGAGGCTGGAAGGAAGCAATGAAGGATATTTCTCTAGACCCTGCAGAGGGAACGCAGCCCTGCCAACACCTTGATTTCAGTCTTCTGGTCTCCAGAACAAATTTCTCTTGTTTCAAGCCACTCGTTTGTGGTGCTTTGTTATGACAGCTCTAGAAAACTAATACACAAGGTGTCAAGAGGTGGGAAACAAGGCAATCTCAAAAAGACAGAGAATAAAACTGGAATCGGGCTTTTAGTCAGCAATGCTGGAGGGTAGGATACAAAGAGAAAATGTCTTCAAATTCTAGCATAATCCTTTTCTATCTAGAATTCTGCTGCGAGACAAATTAAGTTAGGCAGAATAAGGATATTTTTAGAAAATGAATGATTCATACAACTTAACCCTCTATGCCATTTCTTCCTTGAAGATGTACTTCAGACAGATGAAGAATTAACTCCCAGAATCGGAAATATGATCTCTAGAAAATAATAGAGCGTATTGAGGAAGCAAATGTTCAGAAATCTCAGGACAGTTGTGTAGATTTAAGAAAGCAACCAGTCCAGATTTCAAAGGATGGAGACTATCCGAATGAAAGTCTCTTGGGAAAAAAAATAGATTTGTTATTATGCTTGAAATGTTTTAAAAAGTTGAAATTGGATACTTTGATAGTGAAAAGAACAAAGCAAATGGCAAATAAAGCCTCTCAGAAAACAATGCAGAGCAAGAAGTCAGGTGTATTCATAATATACTCTCTGGCTATGCACTAAACAGAAGTCACATGGAATTATGTAAATATATATAAATTCACATTTATATAGGTGTAACATGAGTACAGAGACACCACAATGTAATTATTTAAGTATATAATTTCTTATCTATCAAGTTGAAAGTTCATAACTTACTATGTTATAGTAAATCAACATTTTTGTAAAGACCAGACTGACAGAATGCTGTGCCTCTGTATGTGTGTGCATGTGTGTGCATGCGTGCGTGTGTGTATGTGTGTGTGTGTATAAGTGTACCTGTGTGGATTCATTGGGTTGGAGATTCCCCAAATTAATTATCACAAAAACAAGGTAAGGGAAGATTTGAAATAATTGGACTCGCAATGATAGTATCTGAGTGCTTTTAACATACAACAATGACAATTTCCTATGGTTAAATTTTTAGTTTTCTACATGGCTTATATTAATCAGATCTAAATTTAGAGACCTAATGAGAAAGAGTCAGAATATTTCCTTCTAGTTTCTATAAAACTGTTAACGTTGGGAGAACTAAAAAATATATATATTCATTTCCATTCATAGAATCCATGGGTCCAAGTTGTTCTGACTTCCCTGTATTGTCACCCAACCCATGTTGGGTTGAAGACACAGATCCTCTTTCATAGGTTATCAAAGATTATCCTTATATCTTTAAGCCAAGTCTGGATGCGTAGTGACTCAACGAATCCTTAAAGTATCACCAAAAGGAAATCCTGTTCAGATAAAAAGGAAAAAGCAGAAAGCCTGCCCCTTCTGGGTCTGTTGAGGTCCAAGTTGAAATCTGAGTGGGCAAGTTGGGGAGTAGGTAGAAATAGACACCTACAAATAAGCATGAGACAAACCAAGAAAGCTTGCCTTGTTTTATTTACCTCCATGTCCAACATGTTGTGTGATAACACAGCAAGGGGGAGACTTTGTCAAGTAGGGGATCATGAGATCACCCTACTAATTGTTGTTGGCATTCAAGAAATCAGGAAGTTTCTGTGTGCCCTCGCGAGGCCACAGTAGCTGCTGAAAGATTCACTCAGTCTGCAGACCTGGGATGTCCCAGAGACCTGGGATGGGTTGCATATGGCCAACCATCAGCAGCAGTGGTTACCATATAATATCAAGAGGACAGATGGACGTATGGATCTTAGCTGATGACATTAAAGAGGCCAAGCCGCCCAACATCCAATGGCAAGGACCAGTCAAGAAGGACAGCACTAAGATTACCTATCCTTCCTTACCTTGTTGCTGGGAAGTGTAATCACACTTCACCTTGAATATGAGAAAATGTAAAAACCTAATTGGACTTAAAATGAACTGAAATTTGACCAAAGGAAACTTTTTAAACAAGATAAAATCAAGATAAAAGTAAAGGATAAATCTAAATTTCTCCTCTACTAAGTGGACTGGGGACTTATAAGGAAGATTAAATGACTTCTAGAATTTTTTTTTTAAGTTGACTTTGTATATTAGATTTGTGTGATTAAATTTTTGACCTTGACTATGTTATAATTTGTATAAATCTGAGTTGAAGGTTTTCAACAAATGGCTTTTTCTCTAAGTTTACAATACTTAAAAGATCACAAGGATAAGATAAAAAAGGGAAAGTCTCAATTTCTCTTTTCTCTCCCCTTTGTTATTAATCTGTAGTTTATAAGTCAAGCAAGAGAAATAACTCAAGTTTAAGACGTAATCATAAAGACAGTAAAAAGCAGTTCTTTGTATGTGGTCAAAAGTTTAACTGGTCAAAAGTAGATGGATTGAGTCTTGAAATTCATAGTGAAGTTAGCTTCTTATCTACGGGCACCATCTTGAATCTTTGAGAGGCTGAAACTCAGTTTCCATGTGGTACATACATATTTAAATGACTGTCACTAACCAAACCTAGGAGAAACATCCATGTTGATCATCCCAACCACGTCTTAAACCTAATGCCTATTTCACTTTATTATAATCCTTCTAGACAAATTTAATGTTTTTTCCCCTGAACAAAATAAGACCAGTCCTCATTAAAAAAGTACAAAAGACAAAACTTACTAAAATTGTTTATAATGTACTAGTGAGTCTCAGGGTCTGCTATGTGATGCAATAAATTACCCTACAAACAAAAGCTTCATTTACATTTAAAAATGCCAGCACAGCATAAGCAAATGCTATGATTATCTTATGCATTATGGTAACATAACTAAAATAAACTACCAGGCCAAAATAATTTACTTAAATACTAACAACCTGCCTATGAATAACAATCACTGCCCTTAATTCATTTGTTAGGAAATGAGTTTTCATGAACTCAAAATTAGGTGGAAAAGAGGGCCGAAATTTAGATAAGTACTTATCACTGCAGTTATTTGTCCTCAATTAGGAACACAACTACCAACCTGACATGCTTATAACTCAGCTGTTCAAATGCTCTGTACTGACAACCAGGGCAATTCTCTTCCGAGACAGTTAAGGAACTAATCTGCCATAAAATTCATTCCTATATTTTATCATTCATTAGGTGACGGAGATAGAGTTTAACCTAGGATTATCGCTTGAGTTAAGATTTATAAAATTAGAAGGAAATGCGCATATGTCTCTGTTAGCTATTAGAACCATATCGATATGGTTATGGGATACAAACAGTGCCATATAGGAATTCATTACATGTTTGGTATTTTTAAACTTGTAATTACTGTTGTAAGGATTAGACAATGCAGGAAACAGATCTCATCATCATATTATCTTTGGGAAAGAATCCATGAAGGGAACTCCTGTAGAAATGTTTTAAGGCATAGTAAAAAAGGATAAATCAAATTAAAATTAGTATTTGCAAAGGCACATCGAGAATGGTCTTTTCATTTACTAAAAATTTAAATGATCTAACTGACATCATTCAGGTCTAAGCTATTCTGTTTTATCTCCGATTCCAATTCCAATTCTCTAATTGCCAAGAGTCACTCAAACACATTTTAATATTCATTATTGACATTTTATTGAAAAATCAGCTGATTAAAAGCTGTACACAGGTATTTTTTCCCTCAAAGCAAAAGGAACCAGGAGGAGCTAGTAAAGGTCAGGTTTCTGTTTATATTGATTGTTCCCAAAGTAACAAAGCAAAACACCAACACCCAAAAATGAGAACCAATGATATAAATAATTTTTTTCTGTATGGATTCTGCTTTCACTATGAGATTTTTAAAATTTTTTTAAATGTTAATATCAGACTCCACAGCCCTGCAGGTGCTATCCAAAAACTAAGATAAGAAGAATATAATTATGATATTTAGTTGTATGAGAGAGTGTCATAATAGTAGTGACCAATGTATTTCATTAATCCAGAACTGAATTTCTAGAGCGAACTTGTCATATTCCTTCTTAAACCTATTATCATAAAGCATCTATCTTTAAACCAAGCCCTGATTACATATTCAATAATAGCTGGAGGCCAACAATTTTTTTTATAAATTAAAACTATTTAAATTATGTTGTTATCAGAATAGTAGATTTTGTCACTGTTCGCCAAATAACCAAATAACAAAACAGTATTTGATGGCAAACAGGTTATTTATTCAATGGCCAGCTAACGGAGAAGGGGAGTTCATGTTCTAAAGGTACCTTCTCCCGAGTTAAGTCTCAGGGTCATGGTTTTATGGCGTTAGGGTAATTAAGGGGCCGGTGAGCAAGTTGATGTGGGGTTTTTCTGGGAAGGGAGAGAAGGCTTCTCGGAATCCGTGTCACCTTTTTTCTTCCCTTAAATGGGCAGGGATGAATCTATCAAGGCCCAGGTAGGTGTGGTTATTGTTATTACAATCAGGTGATAATTTCTGAAGGTCATCTGGAGGGTGAAGGCTTAGTGCTATATGTGAACTGGATCGCACTGGTCAAAAACTGGGTCCTGGGAGCTTATATGGCACTTGTCACTTCTGGCATCTGGCCTTAGTTCTGGTGGCCAGCAGCACCCCTAAGCAGGTCTAGAAAACTGGGTTATTATTTGGCTTGTGAACTAGTCCCTGGTGACATTTTGATATTGATTTCCCTTACTTCTTTGATATCTGATTTAAAAAACACAAACAAAATATTATACAAGCTGACTGACTCTAGATTCATCTCTTGGTTTATGAAGCGAATATTATTTACCCCTTAGACTCATAAAATGTCCACTCTTTATGACTTCCTAATGAGAAAAAAATTTTTAACGTTGCAATTTGAAGCCACTTGAAGTTTTTACTCCTCTGATTAAATAGTTTTTGCTTTTCTGACTCAAATTTCGTCCCACATAGGAAAATTAATTTTTTTGTTGTTCTCATTGAAATATCATTCTTTTCCAGATAGTAATTTTGGCAACCTGGATTTATTCAGTGTTCCTACAATATGGGATTATTTGTTTTTTTCATATTTGCAAATTTAGTATAAGCCTCATGTACACTGGTATCAGATCAAATCTTGCTGCTTTTTCACTCTGTGTTTTTTTAAAGTGATCAATCATGTAGTTTACAGAATAAATTTCAATTCATATCAGCAGTAAAAGAGGTCAAACTCTGGCAGCTTTATAAATCCACTGAGGTTAACTTGGCCATAAAAAGTCAAAGCTGAAGTGTTCATTTCTCTGTCTGCTTTATTACCAACTGATTCTCTTTCCTATTTTCCCTATTTTATTACCAATTTCTTCAGAAATGAAAAGTTATAAGTAATTTGAGAGAAAAAATCAAACAAAAGAACTCAACCCCTACCTATGGAATTTGTGGATAGGAGTGAAGTGGCAATGTTATTGCATAGAGGCCAATGAAAATGCCTCTACTGACACTCATATACATTCAGTAAAAAATAAAGCTGACAGGATCCATATATTTTCTCATAATTAATTTTGCACTCCAATTTCTATACAGAGCTCACATAGTCCTGGACTAAGTATAGAGGCAAACAGTTATTTGAATACTAAATGGTTATTAAAGATACAACAATATTTTATTGATCTCCTGCCATAAATGTCTTTGAATTATAGAATTTTAGAGTTGAATTTTATAGAAGAGGCATCTACCATCTGAGATGAGAGGAAGGAAGGGACTGATTTTTGTGGTGAGCGGGGGAGTTTGACGTCTAAATAATCCGTAACTTCAAACAGGCATTTTGTGTAAAAATCCCCTTATTGCTTAAAGAAATAGAATATGTTGTATTTTTTCTTGCGTCTAATGCTTCTCTTCCCTCATTCTCATTTTTGCTTTCAAATACGAGTGCGGCCACTTAATTCTAGCAAATACGTGATAAATGGAAGAGACACATATTGTTTCTTTTTTTTTTTTTTTAAGATTTTATTTATTTATTTGACAGAGAGAGAGAGAGAGACAGCCAGCGAGAGAGGGAACACAGGCAGGGGGAGTGGGAGAGGAAGAAGCAGGCTCCCAGCAGAGGAGCCTGATGTGGGGCTCGATCCCAGAACGCCGGGATCACGCCCCGAGCCGAAGGCAGACGCCCAATGACTGAGCCACCCAGGCACCCCGACACATATTGTTTCTAAGCTGAAGCAGAGGGGAGCGGGATACACTGTCTGATCCCTGTTGTCCTAGTGTGGTGGTTCTGGAAGTCACATGGTACAGTAGAGGGAATTGGAAGCAGACTGCGCTGCAACCTCACTTCATGGAGAAGGGCTTCCCCGAGAAGTCACTCAGCTTCCTTCAGGCTTTGCGTGAACCAGCAATACATGTTAAACTTCGGTGATTCATTGATTAAATTAATATAGCAGTTCAACTTTCACCATGGAGACTAACTTACTCTACAAAGTCTTCCATTCCACTCTCTTGAGCTGCTGTTCCTCTGTCCTTCCCTTTCATCACCAGACTCTTCCTACAATAGATTGCTTTACTATGTTCAGTGTCACGCAGTCCCCTACCCCTTTCGTGTCTCAGTGGTTTGTAATCGGTATATTTATTTTCTTGACATTATTCTTATTCAAGCATTATGTCATAATTATGAAATCTATTTCATGCTCACTACCTTGCAAGATCCATTGACATTTTCAAGCACCTTCTCCTTTAAAGGTATTTCTAGTTTCAATTACATGGCAAACTCTCTGCTGGTTTTCTTGGTCCTTAAAGCCGCTCTTTCCCTGTTCTTTCAACATAGAAATGCAGGTCTTTCCATAGAGACCTGATGTTAGCTTTCCTTTCCCTCTTTCTTTACAAAAATATATGTGTCCTTTGTTTTGCATATGGCCTCATTTTCTTGAGTTTGGTATCTGTCTATAAAATAAATAGTGAAAAACTCCACTTGAATATTTAGCCATTACCTCAAACTTGTATGTCTGACTGTGAGCTTCCATTTTCTCCAGCATTTTTCTTATAAGCCTGTACGTTCTAACTTCCAATCTGTTTCAGAGGAATTAACATCTATCCATTCATCTAGACTTTAAAACTAGAATTACTTACATCAACTTCTCTTTTGAGCTCCATACCCCATCAATGGGCTCTATCCCATGAATTCTACTTCCATATTCTCTTACCATGTCAATTTCTGCTTTCTCCACCCCTACGCCAAGGCATTGGTAGCAGTTCCACTCAGACCTCGAGGCAATTTGAATTAAAACAGACAGTAAGATTAAATACAAGAACTAGTGCATTTTCAACTAGTTGTGGTCTTATAAGCTAAGAATACAATGTGTCTAAAAATTGAACTAGTCTTCAGAAAACCAAGACCTTCACTAATTTCCATGGGTACGCACACACTATTTTTATAGAGTGCATACTTCGATTTGCTGAATATAAAACTAATTTTATACAGGACCATTTAGGGTTGCCTCAGTGGCTCAGTCAGTTAAGTGTCTGACTCTTGATTTTGGCTTGGGTCATGGTCTCAGGGTCGTGGGATCAAGCCCCGTGTCAGGCTACACACTCAGCATGGAGTCTGCTTAGGATTCTCTCTCTCCCTCTCTCCCTCTGCTCCTTCCCCCCTCTCTGTCTCAAAACAAAATAAAATTAATAATAATAATAATAATAATAATAATAAAACAAAATCTTAGACAGGACCATTTAACTAAAGCTCCAAACCTCTTTCCAGCCCTTTCAACTTGCTCTCCACACTAGAGGAAGAGGTAGTTTGACTCTATTTGGTATATTACTTGCTATTGGCATTCTAATCCAAATGGACAGCCTACACTGTTAAACTCACTGAATTCAAAAGTCACCACCTTGGGGGCGCCTGGGTGGTTCAGTTGTTGAGCGTCTGCATTCGGCTCAGGGCGTGATCCCGGTGTTGTGGGATCGAGCCCCACATCAGGCTCCTCCGCTGGGAGCCTGCTTCTTCCTCTCCCACTCCCCCTGCTTGTGTTCCCTCTCTCGCTGGCTGTCTCTCTCTCTCTGTCAAATAAATAAATAAAATCTTAAAAAAAAAAGTCACCACCTTGGTTTTTCTTTTTATGCTATTTTCAGAGCTTCATCATCTCTCACATGGACTATAATAACGATTTATTAATTTCATGCTTTGCCCAATCCAAATTTAACATTTCTAGCTATAATAGTTTTTGGAGGTTGTGCTCATGTCCTTCCTTCAATCCACACCACCACTTGGATCCTTAATATATCTAAGCCTTTACTATAATGCCTTAGGAGCTTTACAATCTGGCTCAAACCTAAATTCTAAATTATAGATATTATATATGCATTCTTGGCTTCAGTTTGCATGTGTAAGTAGGGTGGGTATACTATACAGTTTGTTATAAAAAGTAAGAAACTATTGAGGAAAACAGGGGGTGGAACATAGGGATGACAAGCATAAATCAAAAGGAGCTCAGACACACTGGGATGTATAGTCAACCTGACACATAATCTTTATCTTGCTTTGTAATTTTCTACTTGTGCTCAATGCATCCATCCTCCCCTGAAATGATCCTCACTGAAATACTATTTATATTTTAAATCCTAGCACATATGTAACTTCCCTTGCATTTTTTCATCCTCCAAGCATTAAGGGTATTAGGACTTTTTAGGTTGCAAATGGCAGGAAAACTCAGAAAGGTCCAATTGGATTACTTTACTGAGGAGTCCAGAGTTTAAAGAAGACTTAGGCATGAGTGGATGAGGTTGTGGGCCCAGGCTCCTTGAGCTCAGCCTTTCCCCTTTCAACTGTGGCTTGGGTTTCTTATACCACAAGTAGAGGAGATGCATGGCTTCAAGAGGCAGCAGCTGACGTTATGGCAACTGGAGATCTAGGAGAAAAGACACGTGACCCACCTCCCAACATTTGTACCAATAAAGAAAGCATTTTACAGATTTGGCTTTAGCCTTCTGTAGCTTTCTGGGCTAATTATGGCAGCGGAGAGGCCCAAGTCATCTTTGCACCCTTGTATCCAGAAGGGCCATCATTGATCTCCACCAGAACCACAATCAAGGAAGGCTTTCACCAGCAAATGAGAATAGAATTTTGGACGAACCAAATGAAAAGAGCCACAGAGCCACCAGTTAGGGATCAATAACAAATCTTGGTGTTTGGCTATATGTGTTTGAATCTTCACTCTATGACTTGCCAGCTACCTCTCTAAGCTTTATCTATAAACTATGTTGCTTGGACATAAGAGAGAATTTCTTCAACAGCTCAGCTGAAGCACTTGTTATTACTGATACATCAATATCACCACTTCTCTTCCTCTCGATAGGTCGATCATATTGTGCTTTCTCTTATTTGTGTCATTACACGTTGAATGGTCTGGGTGCCTATCTTTTCTCATCTTCCTGCGCCCACAACAGCTAGCGTGGGCCGTACACAAGCCAGGCACTCACTACACAACTCCTGATTGTACTTTGCTTTTTTGTAAACCATGCCATGCACACGTACACGTTTTTCCCTGAAAAAGGGCCAGCTTCCCAGAAGCAATGACTTTCACCTCATCCCTTTTTTCTCTCAGAAGAGTTGAGGCAATGCTTTACGTACCTGAGATACGTAATCAACTTTTGAAAAAACTCAAGATGAAAATATGGTGTATGTAACACTGTGGACGATGCAATGATCCTGCCATCCTCTCCTCTCTAGAACCCTCGTCAGAAGACTCATCATCCCAGTTTACGGAGATGCATCCGTTCAGACATCCCCTGGCGTGTGCTCTTAGCTCTCCACCCTCTCTAAGCGCCATGAGCGTGCCTTTAAGAATAACAGAGAGCTTCGTGGTGAGATCATTACAAATCCAAGATCATTAAATTTAAAACAAAATTTAGCCAATATGTGTTTATAATGTTACTGAGGGAAAAAATTTCCTCATTTTCCAATTCTTACAGCTGCCTACTTTCCATTCCCACCATCATAAAGCTGCTAACACTCTTCTAATTTTGATTTGTTTAAAGGAAAAAAGGGGTGAAGAGTTCATGCCGTCATTTTTATATGCCACAAATAAAATAACTCTGCTTCTTTTTCAGCACATGCAGAAGTATGAAAAGCCTCTCAGATTCCTGACAGAACTGTCATTGTTTACCATTAGCACTGTCATAGCTGTGGGCCTTGTCATTCTCCATAGCAGGGTAGAGGCTGGCACCCTGCCTGATGCTGATTTGCAGGAGGGAAGCCTCCTGTCTTCCTTCCCAGGATAATTCCTGGGGAAAGTGTGCTCCCTAGTGTTAAGAGCAGCTTAATGGCTGGAGGGTTCCAGCTGACCAGACAGAAAGAAGGTGGATGTTCCTTTCTCAATACTCCCCATTCACACCTTGTGTAGCCGCCAGGTTGCTCAATTTTCTACTAGCTGTGTTGCAGATTTGATATTCCTGTGCAAACGAAAGCATAGAAATCTAATTTTCACATGCTTTTCAGAAATCACCTGCATGTTAAGTTGTTTGATAATTTTTCAAGGAGGTTGACATCTTAGTAGAAAACATTAATAATGACTCCGTTTATGACCCAAAAATGAAAATCCCAATTTATTTTCCTTCTCCCTTCCCTGCTTTAAAATTATATCCATAGTGTGGGAGTAAAAGATTCTCCTTTCCATGTATCTTTTCATAGAAAATCAATGTTTTTCTTGTGTCACATTGCAACGTTTTATAAATAACATATTTTACTTATATGGACATGAAAGATGTCATTATTAATAAAGAAGTCAGTCGTTAAGAGGCAAAGTGGAGTGTACACTCCACTATTTTTTTCTATTTAAGAGCTATTTAATTCAGAGTATTTTCACTGAAAGATTTATTTTGTTGGAGTAATTGCAGAATACAGCTCCTAGAGGTGAACTTTTATTTTATTTTTCCTCAGAAGAAAATTATTATTGATGCTTTGGACTCTTTTTAATGTTATTTTTAATAAATATGTTGGCGTTCTTTATTCTTTCATGCATCTACATATATGGACTTTCGTTATAGAGTAATTTGATTACGGAGTTCCAGTTTAACAGTTCAAAAATTTTCTTCTACACTCCAACATCATGTCATGAGTGTTGATATTTAAAAAAAAAAACAAAACAAAAACAAAATAGAACTTAAAAGAATATTCCAAAAAGGTTAAGATTGTGTTTTAAAGGTCACTGGTAATCAACTGTTAACCATTTTAATGGTTTGATAGTCATCTTCTAAAAAGTCAGTGTAACAAACATCACTATTCCCCAAGATCCTTTAGCAAATATGTTTCTCCCAGGACATATGCTCAAACCTTAATTTAGGGAATATAAATGTAAATGTGATGTCAAATACTTCATGATATATGAAGATTAGAAATATCATCTTGCTATAAAATGAAGAGAAAGATAGTTTGTTCTAGATTAAATAAATGCTTTCTAGGAATCCGATAATAACTTCACCCATCTAAACCATTAAAAAGCATCTGGAAAGTCTAATATTTGGGAGAATCACATGCTAAAAATGACAAAAGCAGGAATGAAATTGAAATGAAATTCTACTGAGTCCCTGTGGCTCATCTTACCGTGTGTAAGGATCCTGGGGGAAAGATCAAGAAATAAATCAATATAGGATTTTCTACATTTAAGACGGAATATAGCAAGTAGAAAAAAATTACTAATATTTATTTGTCAAATATTAGGATGGGCTACTAAGAGTGCCTGCAATTTCTGTCTTTAGCTCTCAGAATCATTCATCTGGTAATTTATAAAAGCTCGTCAGCCTCAGGAATTTACAATGCCCTCTCACCACTTGATCAACAACCTGCCCCTTATGTAACAGTATAAGTATCGATTAGATAAAACTAAGTTAGTATTAGCTTGCAATCAATAAAATGGACACTGTTTTTGAATCTATCATCATAAAACAACTGTTGGATGTAAACATCATTAAATGCCTATCTGGGAACAAGAAGTGATTGAATGATCACTCTCAGCCATAGCTCTCGGTTCTAGGGAGCGGTGATTGTGGGTTAAAACTTAAAATAAGGGAAACATACAGAAGATACTCCTAATTAATGAATAAAATGTCTGTCCAGAAAGAAACCAAATGTGTTATTTGCATTCAGCATCTGACTTTTACCTTCCCCACTCCAAGAAAGTGTTACATAGATGAGTTGATTGCTGATGGATGGAGAGGAAACTTAAAAATCATACATATAGGATTAATCTTTTTCGTTTGTTTTAGTGTGTGTGTGTGTGTGTGTGTGTGTGTGTGTGTGTGTGTGTGTGCATGTATTTAAGATCATATGTATCTACTTGATTTTTTTATTCCTTTTTTTTAAAAGATTTTATTTACTTATTTGACAGAGAGAGACAGCAAGAGAGGGAACACAAGCAAGGGGAGTGGGAGAGGGAGAAGCAGGCTTCCCGCCAAGCAAGGAGCCTGATGCAGGGCTTGATCCCAGGACCCTGGGATCATGACCTGAGCCGAAGGCAAATGCTTAATGGCTGAGCCACCCAGGTACCCCTCATTCCTTTTTCCATTAACAAAATATTGCTGTTTGGGGAATAAACACATGACAACATTTTTCAATTAAAGAAAATCACAAAAATTAGACAGATGGAGATGAAATATTACCTTTATTACCAAAAAAGTCTATGTTGGAAAAGGTGAATTTGCTAATAACCACTTGAGAAATAGGTGTTCCTTTCCCAAGTAACACAAGAGAAAAGCAGAGAGAACGAATGCCCTCTGTAGGTAGGCACATACCAGAGAGGGGAAGAGTCACTCAGCCCAGCAGCTGAGCCTCCTCTCACTTGGGAGTGGGATACATCACATCTCCCCCAGGAGAAATATGAATGAAGAGCAGCGGAAGAAAACCAAGGGTATTGCTCGAACAGAGAAGCACCGCCCTCTCCCCAATCTTCAACAACAAAAATAACAAAAATAACATTCCCAAGCTAAAATGGAAAGAACTCAGATTTCTTGAAACTGCTATACTTTTTTTTAAATTGGGTCAAAGTTATAATGCCATAAACATTTTTGTTGTAAAAAAAAATCCACAAATATTCTGGGAAATTATTTCAAATCCATAATAGACAAAGCCAGACAGGTCTTATACTTGCATTGTTCTGCAACAGATTAATCCCTTGAGTATAAGAGAGCTGCTTTGAGTCTAACAGTCTCACTAAACTCTACAAGAATTCAAATGGCAAAATGTGAGAGTTAAGTAGAATTTGTTTCTTTGCTTTTTGCTTTCAACTCCATTTATTTTTAAAAACATGCAGTCATAGATATTTAGGCTAATGTTTGCTGCAAAAATGTAATGAATCTACCATTGTCATTTGCACTGATAATCTACAATCCCATATGAAAATCCATGGTTTCCTTTTTTTTTTCCAATCCAATATTTCAAATAACACACATTATAATTTATCTGTGGATATTAAATAACATTAAGATCTACTTAATAGCGTCAAAATTCAGTCTGCATGTCTTTATCATATCCATATGATACCATGGAAGATTTCTGTCAAGAGTAGGACTGAAAACTCTTTGAAATACTTCCTTTTTGGGAAAGATTGCTCTTGGAATTAGACAATAGTCTATCTTACTGACATGGATCAATTGGCCCCAGCTGTAAGGACAGGACAGGATGCAGATTATGAAGAGGGCTGAATGTGTCACTTTCCAAATTCGAGATGATACCAAACTGGGAGGAATAAGCAATATAACAGATGATGACAGGATTGAGATTCAGGTTATCTAAAAAGACTGGAATGCTGGATGAATACCAAGAATATGAAATTTGAGAAGATGAATCTCAAGTCATGCTTTGGGTTTTAAACAAGAGAAAAGGAAATGCAAAGTAGTGGATAGTGCAGACAGTAGTTCATGGTTATAAGATCTGACTTGGCCGTACCTCAACGATCACCAGCAGGGCCAAGAGGCTGCTAAAAACAAAAGCATATGTTACATTAGCAGAAAATGAGTATACAGAACTGTGAAAAGCAAGGATCTCTTTATGGAATGTTAAGAATATGCATCTGAAATTCTCAGTTTGATATTTGACCAAGATTTTGATGAGTAAAGATAATATTTTATAGGAAAACAACGGAACACATTAAATCATTAACTTGGAAGAAACAATACTTTCTGAAAAAAAACATGATGAGTATTTAAGGGCTTCCCTGTGCAAAGGAATACCTTTTTCTAGTGCTCAAAGGAACAAGACTAAAAATTAGTAATCAAATTAGAGAGTAGATTTGAGTACCTAGTGCAGAGTAAATGCTCACTTAGCAATTGCTGAATGAATTGACCAAAGAATTTTGTCACACTTGAGTTTATGAAACAATGAAACAGGCTGCCTTAATAAGACAGTGTGTTTTCATTCACAGACGGTGTTCAAGTTTAAGCTTTACTAGTGTTACAAATTTTGTTGATTTGGTCAACGGGTTATTCCAATGTCCTTCCTTATTTCCTCTGACATTCTCTTCAGTCTGTAATTATTCTTTTCACGTTTCACTGAAAATTAGCTTTATATAAATTCATGCTTGTTTCCATTTCTTGAAGAGTCTTAGGAGGTATGCTTACAATGGAAAAAATAAGTAACTTCCATAAAAGATTCTTAGTGACTAGAAATTGTACAAGAGCTAGGATCCATTAATTAGAAATCGAGTAATTCTTTATTATAAAATATCCCCAGTCAAGAAAAAAAGATGCCCCCCATCATTTACCCACCATATTTATACCTTAGCAGTGGGATGATCCATTTCATGTGGAAGTTTCCTGACTTTTTTGTGTAACAGTAGATATGGGTGACATCACTGAAGTTTTTCCATTTCATGTGGAAGTTTCCTGACTTTTTTGTGTAACAGTAGATATGGGTGACATCACTGAAGTTTTTCATTAGGATTATCAATCATCTCATCATCACCATTCAACAAAGTTTCATTTGCTGTGTCTTTAAAATGTGCTCTCTCTTTTCCTGGTCTAGTGTTCTGTTAGTACACAGGTTATGGGGCCAAATATCCATTCCTCTTTTCATTGAGACAATGAATTCCCTCCCACCTTTGGTAAAAAGACAGATGATATCAGCAAGGGAGTAAGAGGTTAAAGTTAGAAAGACAAGGAGTGTGTCTATGAATCTAGGGTAAAGTCCTTGAAGTTTTTTCACTGTTAGTCAACTGTGCATAATGGATTAGACTATGTCTGCAGTGGTCTTAATTGGCCATTAAGATGACTTAAACCATTGATTTGAGTGCACTAAGTTTGATGTTTTGGGGACATCCTGAAACTTGCCTAAGGTGAAAAGGGCTTAGGCATACATAATTTATGAATTGATTATCATACTATCCAGATAAACTTATATGGCCTTCAGGCTATATGGGTGTTACCATATCAAGTGCACCTCATTGAAATGCACCAACTTCCTTTTTCTAGGTGCGTGGTTTGCCATCCTGTATGGAATATTTTCAATTAAATAACAATAACAAAATAAAGGAAATAAAATGGACCATCATAAGGGAACAAACAATGATATACTGAAGTTCCACGTCAAAATGATTTTGATTTTTTTATATTGAAAATGTAATCATCTTCTCTAAGTGATCGGAATCTGTTGATACCCATGCTAAAATAAAAATAATTGCAAGTATCATAACCAATTTAATTTGGTTAACTTGTTCCTCTATAAAAATAAGAAATGATTTAAAAAGAGAATATATTCATACTGAGAAATAGACATAAAATTAACACAAAAATGTGTCACTTTGGGGAAGACTCAGTAATTTAACTGAAACCTCATTTTAATTGGGGACATGGGGGGAAAAAAAAGCACTCTTCATTCTCTTCCCAGCTCCTTCATGTGCCAGTGCTGAGACAAATATATTGTTGGACTCTTCTCAATGTCAAAAAGGAAACTACCTTGGAAATATGAAAGGGTTGCCACACTGTCTGCTTCTGCACACTGGACTATGGGACTGACATCAGCACATGCTGTTTAAGGCACAGGAAAGCACAGGATGACCAGTCCAGCTCTGTTCACATGCTGGCACCTAGATTGTCTGTCAAAAGAGCCTAAAACTGCCTGAAAACTCTACTAAGGGGAGAAAAACCAAGAGTCTGTAAAATCAGAATTTGCGATTTCTGTTGTGGCACGTGAATTTGTGAATGCTACTATAAAAGGCTAATTAAATAGCTTGGCTTGCCTTGAGATTTCTTATTACCCCAATTTTGATTTTTAAATTGGTTTGGAGGGTCTCATCATTCTGTTCATGAAATTGATGAATAATTTTGTTTAGACCAAAGTCCATTAACATTGATAAAGCAAAAATGTGGATATGTGGTCCAAGTAGACAATTTTTAAAGGAGAAGCGTACGTTTATACAAGCATTTCATCAAAAATGCAATGACTTATACTACTCATTAATTACATTAAGGGAACCTCTTTGTATGCCCTTTCTAGGTAATAGTTACCTACATTCTTCCTTTCTAAGAGAACCTTTGTTTTATTCAAAATGACAATGTGTATGGTAAACATGATACATCTCTTCCCAGATTTGCTTAAGGCTAGGGATAATTATGTGACCCAGTTCTGGCCAAAGGGATGGTAAATGAAATTTAGCAAGGTAGAGTCACTGTAAGCTCATTGCATTTTGCAAAAAAAAAAACAAAAACAAAAACAAAACTCAGCACACACCTTTAGTTTTTGTCCTTTTCCCTTTTTATTGCCTATAATACTGATGGAAAACGGGAGATGGGGGTGGTCATACGGCAACCATGAAGACAAAATAGCCATAAATAGCCACAATGATGTCTGGGGAGGAAATGAGAAGGATCCCGGACCAGTGGTCACTTCTGGTGAATCGTCTTCATACTTCTGGACACTTGGTGAAGGTGGTGGGAAGCCCTGTCTGGTTAAGCCACAATCCCTGAAGGTTTCATCTCTTCTGAACTATAACGTTTAGGCTACTTTTATAAAATTTTTAATGTACGGTACTTACTAATTTGAGCCTTAGGAATGATCATTTGTTTATTCTCAGGAAGAAACGGAGAAGAGGCACTAGGACATAACAGCACTGAGTCAAAAATGATACTAAAATGATTATTGGAGATCCATATAAAATATGGAAAATGTTACAGTTACTGCCCAGAAGTGCTAAAACATCTGAAAATTGTTGAAGAACCAACCAAACATTCTGACCAACCCAAGGGATGAAAGAGTTAAGAAAGGAGAAGGAAGAGAAAAGTAATTGGAGAAAAATTGAACAACTGAATTCCTCCAAATTAGAGGGCATGATGCCCTTGTATTATAGCCTATGTTGTTTATTATACCAATGAATTCAAGTATTTTTTTGGAAATGAATAAGATATGTAGTATTTCAAATTACATTTCAAGTAATATAGCATAAGTAGTAAGCATGCATGTATTAACGAGAATAGGGCCAGCTTTATTTAAAATTCATTTACTTTATTAATAAATTTAGTTATTCAATTCACTCATGAAGTTTCCATTCACAAATATTGAACATTTATTCACTGTCATGACTGTTGGAGGCCTTGGGCACAGAGCAGGAAAGCAGATGGGCGATATTTATGCCCTTATCGAACTTGTATTCCATAGGGAATAATAGCCCATGGATAAGCAAATTTATTTTTGTTAAAATAAATCAAAATAAATGTTATAGAAACCAGGATAAGCTGGGTTAGACAGATTCTTCAGGAAGGCTTCCTCTGAGGACATGGCATTTTTACAACATATGTGTTAGAATGGGTATATCAAAATTAAATTGTACATTTTATTGATACAGAAAAACACATAATGTTTCCAAAGTGTGCGTCTCTCTCTCATATATTTATATGTATGAATAAATGAGTGTCATCAGAAACTTATGCAGTACAACGAATTCCCGTTTCAGACCCTTATCACTGGAACATTAATTTGTCATCTCAACAGCAATGTTGCCTACTCTCCCGCAAGCATTGTGAGACTCCAACGATTTAGAAAATGTACCAAACCAGTTTCTGCCCTAGAGTAGCTCCCATCCCAGAAGGGTAGACAGGCAAGGAGCAGTGATTTTAAAAAAAGGTATTTAGAACAGATGGCAAAATTCCTTGGGAAGAAGACTGTCTTTTATTCAGCAGCACACCTTGACTGGCCACTTTGATTGGCTTTCATTGAAAGACTAGCTGACAAGAGACATCCTTTGTTATGCAGAATAAAATAGAAAACGAAAAACACCAACGCGTGGAGCTGCACTGGGAACCAGAGGCGTGGGTGCAACAGGAGAGATGGGCAGAAGGATAGGGACTCAGCAGCGTGCTGGGGTGCCCCCTCACCCCCATCACTGAGACGTGAGCCTCCTGGGTCAGGACAGGGCGCAGCACGTGTCCATTCAGAGCTTTTACTGATGCCTCCTCCACAGCCGCTCTCCCGTTTCCTCTGCGCACAGTCGTCGTCTGACTTAAGTGGCCTTCAGAATCCATTGTTGAAAGGCACAGTCGGGGTCCCCACCCACAGCGCGGCTGATTCAGATCCTCAGAGCCGGAGCTGGAGAATTTGCATTTCTAACGTGCTCCCTGGTGACTGACACTGCTGATCCGGGGAGTACCCAAGATCTTGCTAGAGTTTCAAGTCTCTGTGATTTCCCCCATTCATTTAAAACGTTTCTGCTTTATTCTTAATTTCTCCACCACAGATCTACAGTCAGTCTATGGCATTCTGTATTCTGTGACACGGCCCAGCTCCTTAATAACGCCTCTCTGGAATTGTTCTTTAGCCATTTTTTCATATATATACACACACACATATATATAGAATATATGTTGAATATATATATATTTTTTTCTATATATATACATATATAGAAAAAAAATATATATATTCAATTTATGTATTTGATGAGGGAATAGAAGGCAAGCTGAGGACAAAGCAGAAGCTACCCCCCTCTCCCCCCCACCTGCCCATGGGATGTATGTGACATTCCTCAGGCTCTCCTGGCCGCCCTAAAGCTAAGGAAAGGAAACACAGTTCACTTACAGAGATCACAATCCTGCAAGACAGTCTCCCTCAGTTTACAGATGTCTTAGCACTTTACAAGAGCAAAGCATTTCTATCAGTAACCTAGCTTCCAGAAGGAAATGCAGATACAATTAAATGTCCTTATAATCTGCAGCCCATTGACAGATACTTGATGTAGGCAGAGTGTAATGTTCCTCCAGGAAGCTCCCAACTATCTTATAGTTAATGCCTTGCTAGAGGGAAAAACAACCTTAACTTGACAATGGCAAGGCCTCCAGTATCCTGTGAGTCTTCCTTAACATAGGGAAATCCATTTGAAACCTCCCTTTTCCTTACCTCCCCCAACCCCATAGTATATACTCAGCCTCCCCTCACAACCCGGGGCAGCAGCTCTTTCTGCCCACGGGTCCTGTCCCCGGGCTTTAACAAACCACCATTTTGCACCGAAGACGTCTCAAGAATTCTTTCTTGGTTGTCAGCTCCGGAATCACCCCACTGAACCTCCCTTATATTCCAAAACCTCATCATATTCAATGTAATGTATATTCAGTATACATCAATATAGAAGGATTATATATGTAGGATATATTTAGGACATATATCAATGTATATTCAATATATATCATTATAAAATATTTAATATGAATTCATTTCCTCTCTAGCACTGTTGTCATATATATAGGATATATATACTGATATATATATAAAATACATATATATGTATATGTATTTGTGTGACATATGTATAAAATACATATATATTGATACACACACACAATATAAATTCATTTTCTGTCTAGCACAGTGGTCATCTAACCTAAGTGATTAACTGAATATAAATACATATGAATATGAATATACACATATCATAGGTACAGGCTAGGGACACTTTCATTTCTCCTTTTGCTTCTCCTATTGCACCTAATTTACAGTAATATATGCAGTACATAATTAGTAGGAAAATAACGGTTTCGCCTAAAAACGAAGTACAGATGCATGCTATGATAAAATATATCGGAAATTGAAATCAGGCACCCGGACTTGAGAAAATCTTTCTAAACTACCTTACACTTTACTGACCTTTATGTGAAATTGTTTCCTCCAGAATCATGTTTTAACTTCATTATTTCCATTTTATTTCATAATTTTTAATTTAACATAGACCAGTTTTTGTGTGTTTTTTTACGTATGTATGTATGTATTTATGTCGTGTGTGTGTGTGTGTGTGTGTGTATTTAAGCATGACAAATGTACAACAATGACGAGGACAGGAAGCCTTCTGAAGCACCAGGATTTGCTGAGGACTGGGAAGGTGCCCCCCATGTCCCTCCTCGGCTCACCAGCATCCCGTGGGAACCACCTCCCATTGCGGAGCTCATTTGTTCTGGTTGGTAAGTTGTGTCACCCACTTTGTAACAGCAATAATGACCAGGGTAAACGTTATTTAGTGAATGCCTGCTTTCACTGTGTAACTGAATCTGGACCCCATAATCATGTAAGAAATATTCTGACTTAGCAGATGAGGAGACTGGAGGAAACAAGTCACACTTGGGTCTGTTCAGCTCCTCCAATGCTGGGTGATCAATGTTCCAAATTCTGCACAATAGCTGAAAAATATTTGCTGAAACAAAAATGATTGTGTGTTTGTGAAGTCACAAAATTAGGATTTAAGTAGAAAACCTACTGGGGCAGTGGATTGTGGAAACCAACAGACCTGAAATCGGTAACTGAAAGTGATACAGATGTTGACTGCAAGATGTAGCGTGACATAGAGACCATTCCACTGGGAGACATTTATTGAACAAGACTTCAAGGAAACATGACACTTACATCCACAGGAGGGGCTGGGCAATGCAGTCCTCAGTTCTTTTGTCTTCTTAATGTTGGTGTAACTCTCACCTTTGTAAGTATTTGTTTCATCATTGTAAACTTACAAATATTTAATTTTATTAAAGGTTTTATTTTTAAATAATCTCTCCATCCAATGTGGGGCTCAAACCAAGACCCCAAGATCAAGAGTCACGTTCTCTACTTACTGAGCCGTCCAGGCTCCTACAAATGTTTAATTTTAAATATCTTTCTATGTAATTCATCTCAGAGGTTAGTATTTTTCAAAATGCTGACTTTGGCAAATTGCTGAGTCAGTTTGCACCCTCCTTTGTTCTAAGAGTTTAGAATTCTTTCTAGATGTATATAAATTTTGATTTTTGCTTGAACCCATCAGTAGAAGCTTAAAGATTGATATCTATGCATGTTAATTATAATGAAAATATTCTATATAGTTTTGAGACTCTATAAATAATATCCAGCAAATGAGAAGCCTGATACTTCAATCTGATGAGCAGAATTGCCAGAGGTAACCTTCTGATTCCCAAGTGACCATTTGGCAGAAGGGCCATTTTTATAGTACTGCTCTCTCACTTCCCACCTTTAAAGGTATAGTCTTCACTTCTATGTCACTTGTTTAATCCATATTTTAAGAAGAGAAAAGACGAGAAGAAAAGGAAAGGAAGAATGGAAGAAAGAAAGAAAGAAAGAAAAAGAAAGAAAGAAAGAAAGAAAGAAAGAAAGAAAGAAGAAAGAAAGAAAGAAAGAAAGAAAGAAAGAAAGAAAGAAAGAAAGAAAGAAAGAAAAAGAAAGAAAGAAAGAAAGAAAAGAAAAAAGAAGAAAAGGAAAAGAAAAGAAACGAAACGAAAAGAAAAGAAAAAAGAAAAGAGGGAGGGAGAAAGAGGGAAGGAGGGAAGAAAAGGAAAGGTAAAGAAAAGAAAGAAAACAGAATCCATAAAGTTAAATTATGGCAGCAAAAACAGTGTCTCAATAGTGTTTCATCTGTGAAACTTTAAAATACAAGCACAACAAAACAGCAATTATCACAGACGTTATAGAATCTCAGGATTGGCAGGGTTGTGCAAAGATCATATTTTACCTTCTAATTATTAGTGTAAATCTCCTCAACACTATTCTTACACATTTCCTGATTTGAGAATTCACTGTCCACTTTTTTAGAAATTGAATTATCGATACCACTGAAATGAATGGCAAAGTCAGATGTCTGCAGGAATCAGATGAGCACAGTTGTTTCTCTTCCCATGATGGCAGACATTCTTTCTCTGTGCTAAGCACCCGCTCCCTCTTGCGTGGGGCTCCTGATTTCACCATATCTACCCTTCAGAACCAGATTTCACCCCAGTCCTGGAAATATAGATCTAAGGGTAATTATAACACTTTCAAGAGTGAATGACTCAAGGCGTAGATCTTAATTCAGACCAATGAGAGCAAGCAGAATTTTTCTGTGGACTTCAGGGCAAGTTTGAGCTTGCTGTTCTATTAACACTTCCATAAGCAGCCCTGCCTCACTTTTGCTGAGTGATGCCTTTTCTAGACATGTGGCCTGATGTCGCCCAAGACATCAAGCTACCAGATGGAAAAACCAGGCCTCTGAAAGAAGGCGGAGCCTGGAATCGCTTCCATTTACTGCAAGCGAGTCATGGAATTGTACATTTTGGTTTCTTTAGTCCAGTTTCATTCAGGTGAGACAAATACAAACCAGTGAGTTCCTGAGAAAAATTTAAAAGTATGTAAAATAGAAATATATTGCATGTTCTAAGGCTGAGCCTATCTACATAAAGACAAAAGTCAAATTCCCTATGACACATGGACTGACAAAATTCTACTGACACTCTTTTCGTGTTCTGTAAATTTTTTCCTCTTATTCATAATGAAGCACCTGATTTATTGGCTTACGTTCACTGAGCATCCAATTGAGATTAAAGATTCCCTGCCTGAGCATGCCTAATAATTTCCAACTCTCACTCATATATATTAGTTTCATGAGACACAACTGAATCAACATTTCGGTATTTTTTTCCTTCATTAAAAAAAAAAGAGTAAATATATTGGAAGTATTTTGAAAATGAGCAAACATAAAATAGCTGAAAAGAGAATACCCCAAAAATAGAACTTTGGGCTGTCTTATTCAGTAGGTGTGAGGAGTGACATTGAGTTCCCGGATATCAGTAGATAAATCTACCATACTAGAAATGTACCGTGAGGCAAAGACGGTATTGGCTTTCCCTACTAGTGTCTCCCAGGTGTCTCTGCTTTTGCTTAAGACCTGGAAAGCACTCAAGACATATTGGTTTAATGAAGAAATGAAATTCCAAGGTCCTGATTAAAAAATGCAGTGTCCCTCATCAAGACCAATATATCTTTATTTGAGTAGAGAGCAACTGGAAGGTGAGATCATCTGCCAGAACATCCAATAGTCCTACCTGCTCTATTCGGGTTTTATGGTTTTGCCATGAGAAATACCAGAGGCGTTCATAAAATGAAATTTCCATCATTGTAGTTCAATGCCCCACTATTTATTTAAACCTTTCAACTACTTGAACTAAAAATGGTGTAGTAAATGAGTTTGTCTGTGCTTAATATCCATATGAGCCCCTGCTTTTTCTTCCTCCCACTGCCTGTATGTCTCGTCTCTTCCGTGGCACCGTCCATTCTCTGCTCTGGGACATGTCTGATAGAAGCACAGGCTTTACAGCTGTTTCCACAAAGTTAAAAGTCCTTGGATCTCTCTCAAGCATGAGAGTCCATATGGCACACTTCCGTCTTGCCCCCTGAGAAGCTTCCTGGCCCCGCCACATGAGAGACCAGGGCACAGGAGACTGGAAGGGAAGGGCTTCATTGGACAGGACCACATGGTGGTGCTTCTGCATCTGTGCCTTCTGGGAGGGGTCATGTTAACTCTTAATCTCACAGGGTGTTGGGGTGGGGTACTCAGAGGTCCCCCACTGGAAACTTATGGGTTGGTGGCAGTCAGTACCTTAGGCTTAGGCTATGGGATTTCTCTAGATCCTCTATTCCAAGTAAAAGTACCCAATGATCCAAATGACAAACCTCCCAATCAATTCACCCTCAAATCCCCCTTTTACTTTATCCCCTATGTAACTGACCACAAAGTCCTGTGGTCTCTAGGCCTTAGAGTTTTTATTGCACCGGGATGTAATATCCCTCATTTTCCTCAGATTCCTTTTATTTTAAAGCATACTTTTGTTTAATATTAATATTACTGTGCTGAATTTATTTTCCTAGAATAATATTTTTATTCTCTTTATTTGAACACTTTCTGTTTTTCTATTTATTTTATTCCCTTTTAAACAATCTAGATTTTATTTTAGTTCCATCTGACTATGTATATCTTCTGAAGTATGTTTCATCCATTAGGATGATTGATGTATTTGAGTTTTAGTTAATTATATTATTTAGCATTTTCTATTTAACATACTTTATGTGGTTATTTTTGTCATTGTCTGTTTTCTATTGAATCGATCAATTTTTATTTATTTCCTTTTAGTGCTACCACTATCTGAGAGTTATACATTCTATAATTGCTCTTTTAATGGTTACCCTAAGTTGTCTATGAGCATCTTGATTTAATAAAATCTTAATCAACTAAAATTTGTATGCACACAAGTGGTCCAATCTCCAGTAACTATCCTTTTATCATACATAACTTTCCTTCCTAATGCCATCTCATGCTATAGTAAATAATTCTGTTCATAATTTACTTCATTCTACTAGCGGTTAGTTTCAGAAACTTTGTCATCATTAGCGCGTCCCCAGTTACTTTGACATTACTTGGGACATGATGGGCACCCAAGAGGCAGACTTTAAAGAATACTTAGGAAATACTATTTGACTTCATTAAATGGTATCATCATATAAGATTGAATAACAAATTTTTATCTTCTTTCCAATTCCAGGTAAACAAAATTTGAACATCGGTTTATGTAGTTTGGTGGCAGTTAATATGGTCATTGAGGAGAAATAAACAGAAGAAAAATGTTATAATTATAATTTACTTCCTTTTTTATAGTGACCAGGTATTCTATATATAACAATTAACTGAAACACAAATTCTATGCTGTTCTTTGGAACAAAATTAATCTCAGGGATTTTTAAATGTGCCATCAAATATTGACTTTATGCCTGACCCGTCCCATACAGTCTCTGATCTTTTGGCTCAGAGATGAGTAAGATACTACTTTTGGCTTTGAGGTCTGCATTGCTGGAAGGAAAGACAGACATGTAAACAGTGACTACAACAGTTCTCGGTGCTTTGAACTTTGGTAAGATGGGCTCTGCAGACAATCAGGAGCTCAGAAAGGTCTCGGAGATGTTTTACAAAATTGTTTTTGGCACAACTCTAGGTTTTTCAGGTGGCCTTAAAACTACTATATAGGGTGAATGTCTGTGTGCCTCAGAATTCATATGTTGAAGCCTAACCCCCAAAGCCATCAATGATATTTGGAGGTAACTCCTTTGGGAGGTGATTCAATCATGAAGGTGGAGTCCTCAGGAATGGGAAGAATGCCCTTATCAATGAGGCTCCAGAGAGCTGCCTCACCCCTTCCAGCACGGCAGGTTACAACGAGAAGATGGCTGTCTAAGAGAGAGGAAGAGGGTCCTCAACACACACCAAGTCTGCCAGTGCCTTGGACTTTCCAGCCCCCAGAACTGTGAGAGATAAATTCTGTTTTTTGTGAGTAACCCAGTCTACGGTACTTTTGTTGTTGCAGCCTGAACGCGCGAACACAGAGAGAACACTCATTCATCTTATTTCAGGGTCTCAGAACTTTCTGCTCTTTCCATCGAAAAACTCTTCCATAAATGATTGCAACCTTATTTACCTTGTGTAGTTGGGTTTCTTTCTCATTGCTTGGTCATCGAGACCTGATCACCTTCTATGGCAGCACATCTCTCCTCACCCCTGCCTTGCCTCATTCTCTGGTACCCATATCCTTACCTGAAATTTTGCCTCCTACTCATATTTTGCTCATCAGTAAAATGCCCGTCTCCCCAGTGGGATAATCTCAGGAAATTCTCTTTGTCTGTCTTGGTCAACCTTGTGATCTCATTGGCCAGATCAGTGCCTTTATATAGTAGGCATTCATGATATGTATTCAATGAATGAATAAGACACCCCATATTTATAACAGCTTTATGATAATAAGAAAGGTTTTACCGTGTGTATATAGGCTGAATGAGATGGGCAGCTGTTAGAAAAATAAGCTCACCAAAGCAAATATTTACTCTTTATTGCATTTTGTTAAACACTCCGGAGTTAAGCAAAACAGAAAGTGGAAAAGTGTTGTAGGCCAAATCACATAGTATATTTGGCCTGAGGGATTATGGCCGGAGAATGTTCTTTTCTGCTCATTTCAAGACACTATCCCCAGACTTTGTTCTCCGCTCTTGGGACCCTTAAAATGTTCAGAAATGTTTTAAAGTTTAAATATGTTTTGAAGGTGGTTTTGAGGTTTCCTTTTTCCTTATATTCAACACACTTTTATATTCTATTTGGAACCATAATTTACATTATTTGAATACCACCAGTGTATTGAATAGAAAAAAAGTTTGGCTAATTTTGACAGATTGCCATTAAATTGCGCAGATATAAGGAAAATTCGGCACCACATTTTTCATCCCCATATCAGCAAGCTCATTAAAGCACCCCTCGATTTGTCTAGAAGCACTTCCACACATAAAATTAGTGAATTTTATAATAGCTGAGATTTCAGGAACCTTTAAATTTCATTGTTGATTATTAGAATAAATTATCTATTTCAAATATTAATTCAAACATTTGCTTGCATTTGTGCCCAAAAGGTCATAAAAATAAAACAAATCAATAAAAAGTTTACTAAATATTAGTATTTTTAAGCATCACTATTTAATCCACAAGAGAAGAAATTCAACAAGTCAACCAACAACGTTGAATCTTACTAGTAGCCAAAGTCATGCACGTTATTATAATAGCTGACAGTTTGAAAGGATATTGGGTGTCAGACATGGTTCTTAGAACTTGGCGTGAAGCAACTAATTCAATCATCACAGTAGGCCTACTGAAATAACATCATTATCATTATAATTTCCCTTTTATCAATGAGGATCACATGGGTAATAAGTGATGAAGCTTGTACATAAAACCGGGATACGTAGATGTGTCGACCACATCCTTGCCCCACTCAGCTCTACCTACTCCTGTTTGCTTGCATAAATACCCTTATAAAACGAATCTTTTTTTTTACCATACAGTTGAGGAAATGAATTTTTGCATTTATCTCACAAAAATAGAAACTAACATTTATGCAAAATCTTGTGCGTAAGTTAAAAATCGAGAACAACCAAAACTTCCCTCAACAGGTGAATGGCTAAACAAATTGGTTCATCCATACCATGGGATATGGCAATAAAAGTGAATGAACTGTTGATACACACAACAAGTGGAATGGCTCTTTCAAGCACATTCTGTTGAGTGTGAAAAGCGAATCTCGAAGAATGTGAATCCACATTGTATGATTGCATTTATATAATATTCTTAAAATGATAACATCATAGAGATAGAGATCAAAGCAAGTGGTTACCAGAGGTTAGGGGATGACCATGGAGGGAGCCTTATGGAAAGGGACAGTCTTATGTCTTGATTGTGGTGATGTTACATGAATCTACACATGTAATAAAATTTCACAGACCTACACACACCCACACATACACACACACTGCTCACAAAAGCCACTACATACAAAACTGGCAAAATCTGAACTCTGCATGTTGTTCCAATGTCAATTTGCTGGTATTGGAATTTTACTATGATTATGCAGCATTTACTACTGAAGGAAATGGTGGGGAGGGTATGTGGGACCACCATCTAGATAATTTTGCAACTTTGTACGAATCCATAAGTATTTAAAATTTAACAGTTAAGAAAACATCCTGGGTCTTGGCTGGCTTTGCCTTCAAATTCTAACTCTTATTTTGTCACTTAACGTCTTTATGCCTCTGTTACTTTCTTTCAATAAATTGGGGGGAAATAATATTTTCCTTTAGAGGAACATTGCTAATTTGACAAAGTAGTTGAGATATTACACACAAAAGCACTTTATTTCTGAGGATGGGGAGCTATCTATGACAAATGGTGCTGGCCTAATCATTTCCATTGCCGTTTTCTCTGTTGCACAAACCCAAGCGATATTTTTATGGAAACTAGAATGCCATATACTTTTACAAGGCGATGAGTTCAATGAATTTACATAAATCTAGATGACAAAGTTTATGAGCAAAAACTATATAAAGTCTGTTTTATTCTACCCGCAAAGGTGATTCCTTTTGCAACTATGGCCGCTTTAATTACCAACACCCAAATAATGCTTTTATGAGCAAACAGGATACAATGTTTGAAAGAGAATGCATTCATACTCCTTTAAAAAAATCCCAGTTGATTCAATTAGTGTCCCATGATCATGCAGTTGTAGGACTTTTAATAGCAAAATTACTGCTACATTTGATATATTGCCTGTGAAAACATATTTACCACCAACAAGAGAAAGACTTGGGGATGATAATTTTCACCCAGGAGGTTTCAAAGGGATCTTTTTGAATAGTGTGCTTCTGTTTACAGAGTACACATTTGATGAATCCCAGCGGTTTCCAACTACAAAAAAAAGAGAGAGAGACCTAAACAAATACATTAAATTATAAGCTCAGGGTTTTCCTTCTTAAGAACATTTAGGAAAAAACAGGACAATAGTAAAGATTTATATCTATAACTGAAGTGTTTTAGTATAATGTGAATTAAAGCTTGCCTCATAGGGATGCCTGGGTGGCTCAGTGGGTTAAGCATCTACCTTCAGCTCAGGTCATGATCCTGGGGTGCTGGGATCGAGCCCCACATCAGGCTCCCTGCTCAGCAGAGAGCTTGCTTCTCCCTCTGCCTGCCGCTCCCCCTGCTTGTGCTCTCTCTCTCTCTGACAAATAAATCAAATCTTAAAAAAATAAAAATAAAAAAATAAAGTTTGCCTCATTAAAAATATATATGAGTCTTCAAATATGAACATGTAACCAGACAGTAAGTGGACCATGTTACGTTCTCCATGATTTACTGAGCTGTGAACCATAAATGGCCTGAAACGTACGAGAACTAGACACAAAAAGATTTTCCTTCTAGCTTTTTGATGAGAATGAGTTGATTCAGTGTATTCTGACTTTGAAATAAATATTGTTAGAATTATAAATGAGACAAAACTTGCATTCGTGCTAAAACAGAGCAAGCTTGGGGCGCCTGGGTGGCTCAGTTGGTTAAGCATCCGACACTTGATTTCGTCTCAGGTCATGATCTCAGGGTCGTGAGATGGAGCCCTGCTTTGGTCTCCAAGCCATGCATGGAGCCTGCTTGGGATTCTCTCTCCCCTCTACTTCTGCCCCTTCCCATCCCCCTCCCCCCCCTCGCTATCTTGTCCGCTCTCGAAAAATAAAAATAAATATAAATTATTAAAAAATTAAGCAAAGCAGGCTTCAAAGCAGGTTTCTGGAAGTTCATGGTAAACCAGGCAATTCTGAGATAGAAGACTTTACCAGGATATCTTTATATAGCTTTATTTTTCTCCTGTCATTATGCTCCCATGTCCTTTCATTTTACTGAAACGCATCCACTTATCGAACCAAAAACTAATCTGAAAATATCCCTGTCAGATGATTTACTTGTGAATAAAATTGTCAGCTTAGTTAATGATTAAGAAAGGAAAAGCCTTCTTAAGAGCTTTTAAGGAAAAATCTATTGTTAACCTTTGACAGTTGAGATAATTGCTCCTGTAAGCAATTAAGAGGAGGAAAGACCTGTGTGTCACAGAGTCGGGTGACACAGACTCGGTGACGCTGCACGCGTGTGACAAGCATGAGCCCTGCTAATTTGGGCGGGGCTCCTCGGAAATGCTCTTTGGAAGACGCGGCGACCTCTGTCTTTTCTGCACAATGTCCTTCTCTAGGACTGCTTTCCCACACACCTGACGTCAGATTCACCTTGGAAGATGTGAGAAGGTGCCGATGCCCAGTTCCCATCCATAGAGATGTGGTTTGTATTGATTGGGATTCAAGCCTGAGCAATAGCATTAATTTATTTTTATTTTTATTTGTTTTGTGTGTATATATATATGACTATAATCGACACACAATGTTACTCGTTTCAGGTGTACAACACAGTGATTCAGCAACTGTATACAACATGTACAGCTACCATACACAACACCATACACGCAATGGTATTTATTTAACAACAGACAAACAACTGTAGCAATAGCAAAACAAACAAACCAACCAACCTAGGTAATGTGAAAAGGCATCTCTGTGATTTCTTCTCACTTAGCTGCAAACATGAATCCTTCCATTGACCAATGTGTGTCTTTGCCTTTCACCTGATGTGTGTGAGAAACTCTGTGGAAGTCAGCGAGAGGAAATTGGCAAGGGAAACAAACTGGTTCAACCCCAACTTGATCAGTCCATTCTGTGAATGGAAAGGTCAGGGAACTAGAAGCGTTAATATGATTTGGATAGAAAAAAAGAAAGTTGGAGAAATTATGCTGGACAATTTTAAGACTTATTAAAAAGTTGCAGTTATCAAGGCAGTATGTTAACTGCAGTGAAGTCAGACAAATATATCAAGGGAATGGATTACAGAACCAGATATCCAAACAAATGTAGGGAGCTGATTTTTCGACAGAGGGGCAGAAGTAACTAAATGGAAGAAGAATAGCCCTTCAACAAATGGTGTTGGAATAATTGGATACCCACACATTAAAAAAAAAAAAAATGAATCTGTACTTGAACCTCACATCATACAGAAAAGTTAACTCATAGTGGAATATAAATCTAAATGTAAAACAGAAAACTAGAAAACCTGTAGAAGAAAACATACAAGAAAAGATTTGTCAACTGTGTTAGGCAAGTTCTTGGATAGATACAATAGGCGTAACAATAAATTTGATAGGATAAGAGAGCTTCTGTTGTGAGAAAGGCCTCGTTAAGAGAATGAAAAACTAAGGTGTGCACAGAGAGATACTTGCAAACCTTATATCTGAGTGGGAATATCACCCAGGATTTATGAAGAACTCTCAATACTCAGCATTAAAAACATGAACAATCCAATTAAAAATAAGCAAAAGACTTGAACAGACGCTTCACCAAAAAGAATGTGCAGATGGCAGACAAGCTTATAAAAATATGTTCAACATCGTTATTCATTAAGGGAATGTAAACTATAATGATGAGATAGCACTACACCCTATTAAGATTTTCAAAGTTTAAAACATGCACTTTTTATTAAAATAAATACAATTTCAACTGGAAATCTGGTAGGCATGCCTCTCTGAAGTATGTGCTGTTTGCCTGTGTTTATGTGCATTATAAATTTGAAGAAAGTAATAAAGTGTTAAAAATTTAATTGCCAAAGTTTTTGCTTTACCTGATTATACATTTATTTTATTTTTTTTTTTTGTATTTGATATATGCTGGTTTATCTACATTTTCTTTCTGAATCTGCGGGAATATATTCAAATGGTTTCGGAAAGCAGTAGAAGTCACGTAAGTTTAGCTAGCCATAAGATAAATAACGGGGTGAGAATAGGCACACAATTTCAGAAATATGAGAACTCTTTTGACAACCAGTAGGAAAAACGAGAGCATTTTACTGATTAATAAGATAATTCTGATCCACTACTCTCATGACTCGCCTTAGAAATATTAGCAACAGAACTTCAGAGGCATGAGAGATGACAGGTAGCCTTGCAAGTGGTTTCTGAATCCAGACACAAATGGCACAGACAAATAAATGACACAAATGAAAGAATGTTTTAAAATTTCAAAATAAAGGGGCTCGTAAGTGGCTCAGTCAGTTAACTGTCTGACTTTGGCTCAGGTCATGATCTCAGGATCCTGGGATTGAACCCCCTAGTCTCAGGTGCCCTGCTCAGTGAGGAGTCGGCTTGTCCCTCTGCCCCTCCTCCCACTCATGCTCTCTCTCTCAAATGAACAAATAAAAACTTAAAAAAATTAAAGTAAATATAAATATTAATACATTAAATAGATTTTTACTATGAAATCAGACAGCCACCTAACAGCTATTAAAATATATTCTTAGTAGCTTCACAGGATTAAATCTTATACAAAATATTCTAGTTCTTGTGAACATGTGATTTTTATAGCACAAATGTTATTTTTATAAGAAAATGTCGATAATTTTTTCCTGTAATTCAGCAAATTGCAACATCAGTGTTTTTAAGTGTTGTCTTGAACTGACATAAAGGAGAGGAACCATTAAATGTGTTAAATATGAGAGAATATTAGTTTTTCTGTAGCACCTAACACATGTTGTTAACTGCCCTTCATGTATAAATGTAAATTAAATATTTGCTCCAGAAGGACAAAGGTTTGAACACAGAAAAATGAAACTTTCCTTTATTATAAAGATACATGAGATTTTCTGTGTACAAAGGCAAAAATTCTTTAAACCTGTTCCACTTTATTTAAAATTACATGTCTTTAGGGGTGCCTGGGTGGCTCAGTCGGTTAAACGTCTGCTTTGGCTCAGGTCATTATCTTAGAGTCCCGGGATTGAGCCCCATGTGGGGCTCCCTGCTCAGTGGTGAGTCTGTTTCTCCTTCTTCCTCTACCTCTCCCTCGCACTGTGCTCACCCTTTCTCTCTCTCTCTCTCACTCACTGTCTCAAATGAATAAAGAAACAAAAATCTTTAAAATAACATGTCTTTTAACGTTAAAAATAATAATAACGTCCCTTGAAATGATCTCACTATTTGACACAGCTTGGGGTGTATTTGCCTAGACAATCTGCAAGAAATGTATTTTCTACCACTGATGGAAGCTAATCCTTTTAAGAGGCAACAAACAGCATCTAGAAAGGATTAGCTGAGGCTGGTTTCCTTGGTTAACATTCCCTTTGGCAGCATCCTTCCCATAGTAGCACTCAGACAATGCCTGCAACTTGGATGGACGTCATCTGGAAGACAATCTCAGTATCACCGCAAGGAAGCAAAGGCTAGAGTGGTTTTAGTTTTCGGGGAAAAAGATGCAAAGATGGAAAATCTTTTCCAAAAAAAATAATATCAAGTTTTCACATATAAATTAGAGTTTTTGTCCTCTAGGTATTAGGCAAAAAATGATTAGTAGAACAATGTTCCTGCATCCTTTTCATAATACGGTTGTTGCTGGCAAACGGCTCCCCACCTGAGAACTTCCTTGACCATCCTCTTATTTGACTTGAGGCCATAGGACTAGTTCTTACCCATGGAGATGGAATTCAAGTAATGTGCATCAATTCCAGGCCACAGTGTTTTAGAAGCCAGTGTGCTTTCTGGAATCTTTCATCTGCCAGCTGGATGCCAATGTCCATAGTGACTTTGGAATCCATCTCTTGGAGATGGTGGGTATTCCAACACCCTGAGTCTCAGAATGAGCTCCCCACCCCTCAACCCTCCTGATATAGACCCATAAAATCTGGAACATCTGCAGAGGTGAACTATACATTTTATCAATATGATAGCTAATATTTTTCTAATACAGCCTATGAATATTTATGCTTTATTAAACTATTAAAAACACTGATTTATTCTTTATTTATGTTATGAAGAAAAGTAGAATAAATGTTTTATTATTTTATTATTTGTATTCTGAATGTCTACAGAGAATGCCATTTAAAAAAAATCAGAACATTTTATAGAAATTGTAGACAATCTTTATGAAGGTGAGCTCCTCTCATGTTTCCACAATTAGAAAATATACTGTATGATTATAACCACCAATTAGAAATATGTTGTAGTTTAGACTTCCCAGAAGCTTATCTTGAGACAAATATTCTAGCGAGAGTTGTTTATTTGAGATGTGATCCTAGGAAACAACAGTTAAGAGATAAGGGACATGAGACGAGGAAGAAAAAAGAATTAATAAAGTCTGTGTTGATAAACAAGTTATCACTGTGGGCTATTAAAGCTTAGCCCCACTGGAGAACTAGGTGAGAACATATAGAACATAGGTCACCATTATTGCAACAAAGAGACAGGGAATCAAGTGAATTTATCCAAAAATTCTCCATCATGCCTGAATTACAGCATGGGCCAAGTGTGCCCTCTGGCCTAATTAAAACAGCCACAGGAAGAGTTACACATTCATGGTGAATATCCTTAAGTGGGTAGAAAGGAGGGCTAAGGGAAGATGAATGATACTCTCTGAACATCTGCTGTGCTAGGTATTTGCACCTCATTTGGTGAAAAAAAGAGGAGAAAGATTAAAGAGTTGATGATCTTTTTAAAATCACTAATACAATACATCAACAATCTTTACATATTTTTAAAGGAAGAAAATGCACTGTAGAAGAGAACTCGCCCACCCCTAGCTCCCCTAATCAGAGGTCACCAATACAATAATTTGTTATAATTTGTTGATATCACTCTTGTTGATTTTTAAGGTTGTGTGGGAAAAACATGGAGGTTGTGTTTTCACTTCCTGTTAAGATGGAGTAAAAGGAACTGAAACAACATAAAACCAAATAGCATTCAAAACACTTTTCAAGACACTGGACTTCAGGCAACGAAGGACAATGGTCTTTAAGAGATGGGACATAAACACAGTGAGTCCTACAATTGCCCAGCTTGCAGCCGAGAGCCTGCAGGCCATGGTGTAGAGGGACTGAGCCCAGAGACAGCCTCGCAGACACCCTGAGCTGAGAAGAGAGATGGAGCTGAGACCCAGAAACCAAGAAAACTAGAGGTTATAAGATAGAGCGCAGAAGAGGAGATTGCCGCACAGGGAGAGAACTCCGGAGATATGCAGAGAGCCCCTTTGTGCATCAAACATGTTGGAAGGCAGGAAAGAACCTTCTACAATGCTTAAGAGGAAAGGTGCCTATCATTCCCAAAGGCACAGAATAGCATCCATTTTCTCCAGACTGGAAAACCTCATGACTCCTTGGGCACTGGGTGGGGTACACAGGGGTCTTGCCTCAACATTGGCAACTACTTACACTTATAAAGAGCATGCTTACATCCTCCTTTAATACCTCAAAAGCAAGAAACAAATAGATACTCCTGTGTGTAAAAACTGGACCCCAGAACAGAGTCTAAAAAAAGAAAAATATTAAATTAGAAGAATACAAAACTATGTAGCATTCGATGAGATAAAATTCACAATAACTGGCACTCAATTAAAAATTGCCAGCAATCAAAGGAGCAGGAAAATCCACCCCATGATAGGAAAAAATACCAACCATTTTAAACCAACCCCAAACTACCAGAGATGTAGGAATGAACAGACTAGTGCATTGAGATAGTTATTGTAACAATATTCTGTACGTTCAAAAAGTTAAGTAAAGACACAGAAGATATCAATAAGACACAACAGAAACCTGGAAGAAGCAAAATTGAAATGTCTGAGATTATATATATATATATATATATATATATATATAATTTATATACATTTTCATATATATCCTATATATGATTATAAATATATTTCATATATTATGAATATATGTTTCATATAAATTATGAACATACATGTTTCATATATTATGAACATATATATATATCATGAACATATATATATATGTATCTCATGAAGTATTTATGTCAGGTGAGAAATCAGAGGTAAAAATTTAAGTGAATTTGAAGATATTGCAATAAAATTAAATACAATGAGACAGAAAGAAGAGATTTAAACTATGGGTTACCAATAATCAGTGGAATACCTTCAAGTACCCTAATATACTTGTAATTTGAGTCTTCAAAGAAGAGACTGGGAAGGGAGACTGAACAACTAATAACAAATAATAATAAATAATGACTGAAAATTTTTCAAATTAAAAGTCTATAAATGCACAAATCTGAGAGACTCTATGAACAAGTCAAGAAAAATGTCGAAAACTATACCCAGGCACACCATAATCAAATTACTAAAACACAAATATATAAAGAGAAGATGTTAAAGACAATGAGGGGGCAGGATATTATATGCAGAAGAAAATAAGGATGATAATTGATTTCTCTTTGGAAAAAAATTCAAGAAGGCTGGAGCACCATTCTTAAAATACAGAAAGAGCTATCACTGAGTGCTCTATGCCCAGCGAAAAAATACCATCTTGCAAAAACTCAAGTGAAATAAAAACATTTTAAGACATACTAAAGCAGGAAGAATCCATCAGCTGCTGACCTATATCCCCAGAAATATTAAAGAAAGTGCTGGAGGTTTTAACTGAAGCAAATTCATCCATAATATTTTATTGCCTTGATTGTGGTGATGGTTTCACTAACATAAGCTGATGTCCCAAATCATCAAATTGTGTACATTAAATATGTACAGTATTTTTGTATGTCAATTATACTTCAATAAAGCTGTTTAAAAATCTCATTTCCAATGAGAGAATTGCCATGCTTGCCAGTTTCTCTTAACTAAGTGATGATCTTAAATAAATTTTAATTAACTTCACCTCCATGAAACATCTATCACAGGATGCCTCTGCAACCAGCTGTTAAAAAGTTCTCAAGGTACTTCGAAATGTGGGTAAGATTGCACTAAGACAATTTCATGAATAAGTTTTAGACGATTTAGACACAATTTGGATAGTAAATGACAACCGATATTTCTGTTATCTACAGTAATTTTTATTATCTATTAATTGGATATATTAAAATTTATAATCTCCTTAATTTCTCTTTGATGCAGGATTTCTCCACAATGTTTAATACCCTTATTTGGCAAATTACACATTTCCAATTTGTTTATTTTCATTTTCATCTATTTTCTAATTCAAGTAGCATATTTGTGTCTCTTGCTAAAGCTTTACAATTGTGGAGTGTTCTTTCACAGTTACTTTCTCTCATTTGTTGCAAGCAAAGTGACAGGCCTTCTACTAATCATGCAGCTTTATATATAGTCATGTTTGGGGATTTTTTTTCCTTTGCCAAGCCTTATTAACATTTCCCACATGATCCAAAATATCATCCAATATGGGCATGTTACATGAAAATGTGGACACTATTTGTGCTTAGTAGTAAGTTATTTTTTGTACAAAATATAATATCTAAAGTCACTCACAAAATCCTATCATTTTTGTTTCTCTAATTTTATTGCCCTCTGCAAAGAACTATTAAACAATCAGTTTGAATGTTTTAAAAAAGTACTTTCATTTAAAAAAAGTATCAAAATGCAAATTTCTTAATTTTTATACTCACAAATCTTAAATTTTTCCAATATTTAAAGCTTTCCTTCTATTTCCTCCTATTTCTATTTCTAATATTTTACTGTTCAATTTCCGCAAGGAAGCACACACTGAAAACAAAGAGATAAATCACTATTTTGTACTCCTGAAACTAATATAACACTGTATGTTAACTAACTGGAATTAAAATGAAAACTTAAGATCTAAAAAAAAAAAAAAAAAAAAAAATGAAAACAAAGAGAATTCTCTGGGATAAATAAGCCAGTCCCAATGAATCAATTCACTATTAAAACTTCTTTTAAAAATCTTCAACTATTTTTTAAAAAATATATTATCTAAAATTGTGCCTTGTCTTTGGTCATGTTCATGGTCTATTAAAATCTTCTACTTTTTAACATAGGTAATTGGTGGCCATGATAGAGGATTATTAAAATGTATTTTAGTCAGTATCTTCTTATTTTCTTGCTCACTGACATATTCACTAGTTTCTGTCATTCTTAACATTTTATTTCCTGGAATTATTTTTTTATACTTCAAAGAAAATTCTTTAACTTTAAAGAAAATCTTTAAAAATTAATTATTTAATTCATGAATCATAATTCCTTAATTATAAATTTGGTAATTTTATTTTAATAATATCAATGTTAGAAACTCATTGATTTTCAGATCATTTTTATCATAGTAGGTGCAATAACTGTTTTTCTAGTCAAACTTTTAATTTCCCTTTATAATTCTGATCCACTTCTGTACCTATGTTTCTTCTTTTCCTGAACACTGCACTACTAGGCTTTTAGATGCTGTACTTGTGGACTAATTTTAGTATAGATTTAAAATATATCTATTTTAATTAATGCATGTTTAATTATAGTAAGCATACTATACAATATTTTCTTAGCTTATATTATTTCATACAAGTTATAATACATAACAATCAAATAGGTACACATAAAACTTCTATAAAATCACAAAAAAACAGCAATTAAAAAGAGCAGAAAATTATGCATAGAGTTTCCAGGCATATTTAACGGTAAAAAAAACAGTAGTGAAAAATACTTATTTAAATATAAAGAATGAATAAAAGTGAGCTATTTATTATAGTTTTAGGTCGATGGGTGTGCATACTGCTGACAAGTTTATTTTCATGATAATGAAATGAAAAAAATGTTTTTTCAGGAAATGTTTATTATTAAATCAAATTTTTTATGAAAACCCAGAAATATTAATAAATTAAATTTAAATTACTTAGCAGTGTTCTCCTATATTTTAAGTCACATAAACATGTATTTGTAATAAAATAAAAACTCTCCTCCTTAGCAATCAGTACAGTGGAATACCTCTATAAACAACATACACAACTTGTTACATTCTCTCACAACCAAGCAACGATTCTTTCAAGAAATTGCAAGTGTGAAATTTGTTTGTTTTCTATTCATTTACACTGCATGATTCTCAGGGTCATGAATGTTCAGAGTCAGTTTCTGCTTTTATTTAAACTGTTCATACTGTGTTCATTAAGGATATTTTACATTAACTTAATATTAAATATTATCCATCTTCCTAAGTTTTTTGATGACCTGCCCCCAACCCCACCTGCTAAATCTTTTTTTTTTTTTTTTTTAAAGATTTTATTTATTTATGTGACAGAGACAGCCAGCGAGAGAGGGAACACAGCAGCGGGAGTGGGAGAGGAAGAAGCAGGCTCATAGCGGAGGAGCCCGATGTGGGACTCGATCCCCGTACGCCGGGATCACGCCCTGAGCCGAAGGCAGACGCTTTAACGACTGCGCTACCCAGGCGCCCCCCCACCTACTAAATCTTATTCCTTGGCCAAATGATTCATCCATCTCACCCTCATCCTGAACCTAGGATTTCACCACTTGGGTAAATATTTAAGATATTTTTTTAATTATTTAAATTTCTTAACAAGATAATTTACTATTTTAACAAAAATATTTGCAATGTAATGTGGAGTTTATAATGTATAGAGTTTAAAGGTAGACTTTAATAGCACAAAGTTCAGGAAGACAGATCTATTCTATAGCAAGGTTGTTTTAGTACACATAAAGTCGTTATAAAATCACTTGAAAGTAAGCTGTGATAAGTTAAAAATGTGTACTATAAACCCTAAATAGTGACCGCTGAAACAACAAAACAGAGTTATAGCTAAAATCCAACAAAGGAGATAAAATAGTATCATAAGAAATACTTAATTGAAAAGGGGGCAGTGGAAAAGAAAAAAAGAAAAGAACAGATAAGAAGAAAATAAGAACAAATGGTAGTCCTAAACCTAAGCATGTCGATAATTACATTACATGCAAATGGCCTAAAAACCTTTAATGAAACTAAGAGATTGTTGGATTTAAAGCAAATCATGACCCAATTATATGCTGCCTATGAGAAAATCACTTTTCATATGAAGGCAAATATGGCAATAAAGTAAGCAGAAATAGAAGAAAAATAATACAATGCCAACCCTAATCAAAAGATGACTGGAGTGGATATATTAATATCACACAAAGTAGACTTGAGAACAAAAAACATCATCATGGTAAAGTGGGTCAGTTCATAATGATAAAGATAACAATCTAAAGAACATTCTAAAACGTTATGCCTCAAAATGCTTGTGCGTAGATCTCAAAATGCTTGAAGTATAAATAGACGGAACTTCATGGAGAAAAAAACAAATCCACAATTTCAGTTGAATATTTCAATGTCTATTTTAAATATTTTATGGAACAACTAAAAATCAGTAAGGATGTAGATTTGAAAGAGACAATTTGACTGAAGTGACATTTTAGAGCAATCCATCTAACAGCTGTAGAAAATATATGTATTTTTTTTTTGCACATGTAATGTTGACCAAGATAGGCCAAATATTAAAAGAACTCAAGTGACACAAAGCATGTTTCTAACCACAGTGGAATTAAATTATAAATAAAAGACAGATTTCTAGAAAATCCCCATATACTTGGTAATTAAACAGCACACTTCCAAATAACTCATGAGATAATAAGGAAAAGACTAAGGGGAAATTAAAAATGATTTGGAACCTAATGAAAATAACATAACATATGAAAATGTGGCCACTCTAACAGGCTGCAAATCTCATATCTGATAGATGACTTGTACCCAGGTTATATAAAGAATTTTTAAAACTCAATGAGACCAAAAAGAAGTGAGCAGAAGTTTGAGTAGACATTTAACAAAAAAATATAAAGACGGCAAATAAGCACATGGAAAGATGCTTAACATTATTGAACAGTAGGGAAATACAAATTATATCCACAACAAAATGCAACTAGATATCTACTGTAATGGCTAAATTTAAAAAATTGACCATGCCAAGTATTAGTGAGATTTGGAGGTGATAAGAATATAAAATGGTACAATCACTTTGGAAAATACTGTGTTGATTTATGAAGAAGTAAAACAGACACCTATAATTACATTCACTTCACTCCTACGTAATTCAGGAAAAGAAAATAAGTATATGCCCATACAAAGACATTTACCTGAATGTTCATGAAAGCTTTATTTGTCACATTCAAAATCTATAAATCACCTAAATGTCCCCCAGCAGGGTGAAAAGATAAACTGTTGTGGATCTATATAATAGAATGCTACCCAGATATATATATATTTTTTTTTTAAATAGATTATTGGTGCATGCTGCAGCATGGATGAATTTCAAAATAATTATGCTAGTGTTGGACAAGCAAGAATAATTGATGTTTGGTGCCATGACCAATTGTGTGGGGGATTGCTATGCTCATAACTTTTACCAGAGTGATGTTTTTACACTTGATTATGTATGCTGAAACATCAAATTTTATACCTTAAATATTTGCAGTTTCTTGGATATCAGTTGTACCTAAATAAAGCTATTTACCAGAATAAAGAAAGAAATTTGAAATTAGTGCTTGAAACGAGTGTTCTAATTGAGAGTCTACGACTCTCCTGATAAGTTTGTGACTTTGGTCAAGAGATTTGTTGTATATGCATTTGTTTGCTCACGGGTACAATGAGCAAGACAATACTCATCTCATATCTGGGGATTACAGAAGAGCAGCATCTAATTTAGAGTAAATACAGGATGGGCCGGATTTCACCAATCATCTGCATCTCAGATTCCTGGTTAGAAGAATTATAATGCTTCATTAAGTGTGATAATACTTTTTAGAGTTGATTTCTATGTCAATGTGCTTCCAAACTTACACACACTTTGTCTTTCAAAATGGGTCTAAGGCCACATTTTGTCATTTTTTAAAATCCATATACACAACAGAAAAAATAATGAATTTTACACAAAATTCTCCTCTATCAAGCTACATATCCAATAATAGCCACAGGTATGCTGATTTTGTATCGGTATATATAAACGCACATTGTGCACTGAACATATTAGGAATTTATTAATAGAGATTTGGCTGCATGCACGCATGAATGACAGCACCATTTTTTTATGCTTTCTATTGCGATTTGATCATTAAGTCTCAAAACATCTCTAGTAAATATCACTTGGCAGAATGCAGTTAATCTAAACATCTTTGAAACTTTTATTGAGTGTGCATGTTGTGAATGTGAAATTTCTGGAAACTGAATCTCTAGCCTCTTAGAGCAATGGTGGGACAGATGGCCAGTTGTTACATAAGGCAGTCGTTGACGAATTTGCCTCTCAGCAACCCTCTTAAGGCTAAGAGTAAGCATCTGGTGGGTATGCACAAGGTATTAAGTGGACTACAGAGTCTGGGAAGAAAGCCACTTGGCTGTTCTGAGCTATCAAGGCTTTCTTAGAGACAGCACCATATGGATCTATATTGGGAGAAGGGTAACTCAAATGGGCGCTGAAGAAAGAAAGGAGCTAAAGTAAATTAGAAACAGAAGTTAAGTAGATTTGTGAAGAACTAAAATCAGAGACCTCAACTTGAGTTCATAGTTTTTTTTCATTTATTATACAATGTGTATTTCATGACATTTCTCTGCCAATGCAGTGCCATTTAAGGGCTGACACAGTGTGATTCATGTATTCCTACACACAGAGCTATTTTGTCATGTTTTGGATGTGAGGGTCCATTTGTATATTTAGTTCTCTACATATATGTGTCTTTCTGAGACCAACCATTTCATTTATAGTCTTGTGTGACAGAAAACAAGAATTACCATTTTTGTTAAGAACAATGTTTTGCAATTAAAATAACATGCTTCAAATTGGTAAATCTTAAACAAATCTATGCCATTTGCTTTGATTCCAATTATTAGAGTTTACTGGGAAGAGCACATTCTTTTAAGTTTCTTCTTCTTAGTAATCTTTTACTGAGCAGTTACTATACACGGGGTTTGGTGGTGGATGATAAAGATACAATATTGAACAAAAGTGTCTTGCCTCTAGGATCTGAGAGTTACCTGGGATAGACGGACATGTTAAGAGACTCATGTGACATGGTGGTCAATTCTATAATGACGACATGTACATGATGGGGGGGGAGGAGCAAACATAGAGAACTACGCAAGCCTGGAGTGATTGGTAGCGGAGGTCAGAGAGGGGTTCCTGGAAGGGTGTGTATCTCAGCTGATAGCAGTTAGCCAAGTCAAACTCATGTCAGAAAAACATAGCATCATTTGCGGAGATATAGAAGCTTGATAGAGCCAAACATTTTAGGAAATATGGCGGGCCATAGGGTTATTGGTGAAGTATCAGGGATTGAGTTTAGTGGGACAGGTAAAGGCTAGCTGGTAACAAAACCATTCACTCTCTGCTGTGGGAATCTTGAATGTGACAGAAGGACATTAATTTCTTGTAGTCAGGGGAAAGATAGAAACAATGACAATTTTGGTAGCATAGTGGAGAAAGGCTCTCAAAAGAGGAGAGTGTGAATACTAAGAGAAGTATTAGTTTAGCTGGCCTTCTAGCTGAGTGTCCTCTCTAGAAACCAATGCTCCCCAGCACTTATTTTTGGAGACAGGTAAAGCTCAGTGACACAGAAAAAGAAGTGGCTGTGAGAATGCCAGGGTCTCAGGGTCCCAAAAGTCATGAAGTGGGCTATCAAACATGTCTTTCTCTAAGGAAAAAAAAAAAAAAAGCACAGCTCAGCAGGCAAAAGCTGACCGACCATAAGATCCAACCTGATTTCCAGACTCTTGTCATTAGTCCGTGGAAATCCCTAAGTCTCTTTTCCAGCGTGAATCTCAGGTGAAGATGTTAATCACAGAACACAGCACTGACTAGACATGAGCCATATTTAAGCAAAATGATTGTAAGTTCACTTTTAGATTTAAGGGCAAACTACCTATTACGCTGGGCCATTTCTCCCCACCTTCCCTGCCAGGGAAGTGTTGGTCACAGACTTGGACAGTGAGAGCAACTCAGCTCTGGTAGATGTCAGGGTGCGATCCCCCTTGTCCTGGACGCTCCCCCTGTAGGAGTTCCTCCCCCTTCTGCTGAGATCCTCAGCCAATGGAGGCCAACCTTCCTGTTGCAACCCTCATTCCTCAAAAGAGAATCTAAATCTCTTTTGCAAGGGAAGTAAGACACTTCTACTTGTTCTGGCTGTCCTTACCTGCTAGCAGATAGTTTTCCTTTGAATGAAGTACCCTAGGGGCACCTGGGTGGTTCCCTCGGTTAAGCGTCTGCCTTCAGGTTATGTCATGATCCTGGCATCTTGGGGTGGAGCCCAGCTTCTCCCTCTCTGTCTGCCCCTGCACCCCCACTGTGCTCTCTCTCTCTCTCTCTGCTCTCTCTCTCAAATAAATAAATAAAATCTTAAAAAAAAAAAAAACAGAATGAAGTACCCTAGAGGCAACCTGGGCGGCTCAGTTGGTTAAGCATCTGACTCTTGGTTTTGGCTCAGGTCATGATCTCAGGGTTGTGAGATCAAGCCCCACATTGACTCTGTGCTCAGCAGGGAGCGGGCTTGGGATTCCCTCTCTCCCTCTGCCCCTCCCCCTGCACTCTCTCTAAAAATGAATAAATAAATATTTTTTAAAAAAGCAAACAGAGAAGTACTATAAAGATGGTGAGGGTCACTGAGAGGAAAAGAATGACTTCTTCTGTTCTCCTCAGCCAGAGCGATTCCATAGCCTCTGGAACCCACGCTGGAGCACCCCACCCACCCCGCTAAGGAAACATTGGAGGCCATGTAGACAATCTTAAGTGGTCCAGTAGCCGCATCAAAAAAGTAAAACGAAATAAAATTAATTCTAATGGTATTTTTATTTTACCCAGTATGGCTAAAGTAGTATCATTTCAATATGTAATCCATACACAATTATTCATTAGATATTTTTACCTGTGATTTTTTGCATTTTGAAATCCAGTGCGCTTCCCCCAATGGCAGCCTTTCTCAATCGGAATCCCATTCAAGGGTCTGATAGGCACGATCTAGAGGAAGAAGTAACGTGGGAGGACGTTTTCTTCCCCGTTCACCCAGCTCTGCCTCCCGTGCTCTGTGCCCTTCCTGGTGCCCCTGGACGGCCATCGGGACCCCCAGCTCCCCCAGACCCTCCGAGCAGCCCCCCCGAGGCACCTGCGCCCCAAACCTCCTGTGCGATCGCGTTCCGGAATAGCTGCGTCTGCGGGCGGAGGGCTCGTCAAGTTCCGAGGAACTGCACTGACCCTGTGTAAGTGATGCAGATATTTTAAAGCTTTTCTGAAATCGTACCACTTTTGAGCGCATTTACTGTAAATTCGGCCAATCTTGTTTGAGAAGGACAAAGGTGAAAACTGGGAGTGAACGGATGGTTTCTTTGGAGTTTGCAAGTGATGACAGCCTCACAATGTGGAAACGAAATACTGAAGATATTTGGGTATCTTCAAAGTCCGCATTTTCTCAACTCACCTTTCTTTCACCTCTGAGCTGAGCTTTGCTTTGCTCGCTGTTGTTCCCCAATCCGTGTTTTTGGTATCCGCAACGGGGCTGAGGACGGGGCTTGCCAACGGAAATTCAGCTTGAGCATCTTGCTTCAGGCAATTTAACATTTTCTCTCAGCTCAAAACGGGGCAGATGAGAGCCGCATTGTCGGCTGAGAAGAGTGTATTAGCCAGCGTTCAAACTGCAGTACACAGCGCACAGCGGCTCTCCCTCCATGGGGACATCCAGGGGCAGGTTTCTGAAATCCCGCGCATGGACTCGGGGAGAAACGGAAGCCTCAGATCCTACTCCCGGTTTGCCCAGCGTAGCCCAGTTCACCTGCTGGCTAGGAGAGAGGAAATGCGCGTGCAGGGCTAGAAGGAACCCCGCAGCCTCAGTCTGCGCATTTTAGATGGGAGAGATTGGGGCCTGGTAAACTTCACCTTGTGGAATGGAATTATTAAGAGCACAATATCACTCCTATTCAATATTCCTAGGATCTTTGCAGCTCAACCAGTCGCTTTGATTATAGGTACTTAAAGGTTAATTTTAAAGACACATAGCACCCGAGAAGGAAAGAATGCACTGTTTACTGAATAAACATCTTCTAGATTACCCATATTTGATTTTGGGAAATGGGGTATAATTATTATTTTTTATAATAATAATTTTTTATTATGTTATGTTAGTCACCATACGGTACATCCCTAGTTTTTGATGTAAAGTTCCATGATTCATTTCCTGCGTATAAAACCCAGGGCACCATGCAATACGTGCCCTCCTTACTACCCATCACCGGCCTATCCCATTCCCCCACCTCCCTTCCCTCTGAAGCCCCTCTGAAATGGGGTATAATTAAACTCTATCGAACAACGGAAACTGTAGTAGAAATAGACATCAGGCAAAGATCTTCGGTAGAGATAGCAGAATATATTCCAAATAAGACAGGCACTGCTACTAAAATCTTCAGTGGGAAAAAAAAGAAATATTATAAACGAAAATTAGACAAAGGCTCTAAAGGTCTATATGTATACAGAACTTCCCTCTATCAACTCCACAGGTATTCCAAAATTTTACAACTTTTTAAAAGATTTGTTTATTTTATTTTATTTATTATTTTAAAAGATTTTATTTATTTATTCGACAGAGATAGAGACAGCCAGCGAGAGAGGGAACACAAGCAGGGGGAGTGGGAGAGGAAGAAGCAGGCTCCTAGTGGAGGAGCCTGATGTGGGGCTCGATCCCAGAGCGCTGGGATCATGCCCTGAGCCGAAGGCAGACGCTTAACCACTGTGCCACCCAGGCGCCCCTACAAGATTTGTTTATTTTAGAGAGAGAGAGACAGAGAGCAGGAGAGGGAGGGGGGAGGTTCAGAAGGAGAGAGAATCTCAAGCAGACTGTGCACTGAGCACAGAGCCTGACATGGGGCTCCATCTCAGGACCCCAAGATCCCGACCTGAGCTGAAATCAAGAGTCAGACACTTAACCAACTGAGCCACCTAGTGCCCCCAAATTTTACAATTTTAATAGAAAAGTACAAAGATACTTTTATCATTTACAGGTATATGTATATACATAAATTTTGATATATTTAACTGAGGCTTGTTTGATGAGAGATGTGAACACAACCAGTAGTTTATAAAATTCCTGCTTTTTAAAAACAGAAATTAGAAATGAGTGGCCATAAATCTTTTGCATGAGAACTTCAATAGTTTTACATACATTACAATAGGTAGTATTTTCTTCACTTCCTTTGCCCCACGGAAAATATAATTATCATGTTTCATCCTTCACACCCACCGTCCCTCCTTCATGATGAAGTGATTTCAGAGTAGGAGGATCAGAAGTCTTGGATGTAGGGGAATTCAGGCCAGGGCTACAGGGTGTCCCCCTCCACCCTGACCCAAACTGGAAACCATTGTAATATGAAGGCATTACCATCATAGGAAATCAAGCACCAGGGTGGTGAGCCACAGAAATTCAGAACAACAGGTCAAAGCACGGGAAAGGGAGAGGTCAACATGTCAGAAACTATTGCTCTGAGAAGTCAGGGAGTGATCTTCCTGAAATGCTTGTGGAGTCCTTTCATGACACCTGTTAGGGCTTTATGCTCCACCTTTCACTAGCGTTTGCCTTGGGCAAGTCCCTGAACCCCTAAGAACTTCAAATCCCCTCACCTGTAAAGTCACAGTAATAGCTTCCACGTATTCAGTATTTTCCACCGTCCCATCATCATGCTGATACTTTACATGCCTTCTCTATTACTCTTTTAACCTCATTTTACAGAAGAGATAAATCAAATTCAAAAAGCTTCAGTGATTGATCCAAGTCCACAGTGCTCTGAAATGGCAGAGCCCGAATTCAGGTATATGTACGTGTAAATTTGCTCTCTTCTACTCAGCTTTTTACACCCCAAAGTGTACTGGTTGAGCACATTACCCAGTTTTCATTTGAAGTTCTTACATAACCTCATCTGGCTGGTAACCACCGTACTGGACATATTACTTTCTTACCCTTGTCCAGAAAAGATTTCATCTTTACCTCCAAAAGTAACCATGACTTTGGTTATTCACACTCCATCTTGATCGAGGATCTGGTATCACCACATCCAAATTTTGAAGGACCTCAGCCCCAGGCAAAGCCCCACAAATTACCCAGAGCCTCTATAACGGATTGATTTCTTTCTACCTCCTCTTGATTATATTTTGTACTTCCTTACTACATTTACTCTAGGCTTTTTTTTTTTTTTGCATTACAATTATTTCGTATTCGTTGGTGTCACCTACTAGACTGTGAGCTATTGGAAGCCACAAACTGGGCCTCCTTCGTCTATGTATACCCACCCATTCAGCTCTTAGTTCAATGCCTTCTATATAGCAGGTAATTGACTACTGTCAAAGGATCAAATCAAATTGCTGGATAAGAAGAAAACAGTAACATATTTGAAAAATGGTCAAATTTTAGTCTATGTTATTTGTTTGATGTTATAATGCCTCGATTTAGGTGGTATTTTAAGACCGACATCCATGGTGATGCCAAACATTTTCTGATATATTTACCTTCTAAGACACAATAAAAAAAGTGGCTACAAATAAAAATGTCTGAGGATTCTGCCGCTAGCATCCAAATTTGCATTGGAAAATCCATTATTTATGTTCTTCATAAATGCATGTATATTTATTTCGGTAACCTACTCAAACTTTATCATATGAAATGACATTTTGTGATGGTTGCATTATGCTAGGTAATAGAAATCACATCTATGGAAGGTAATTTCAATGGATCAAGCAATCTACATATTAAGAAATGAATGTAGAAGTAAGAAGCAACAAACCGGTAAATAGCTTATACTTCCATCTCACACAAAGGAGTGTCATAATTTTTATGGCCATTGACTGTAAAAATTATGAATATTCACATACAATCTCTGTTAGGGAACCAACTGAAAAAACAAAAAGATTTTTCAAATCAATAAGCAACAGTGAATCAAGCTAACGTGATGACATTTTGATGTCAACTGTATTTTAAAATATCCCTTTAGGTAAAACTCACAGCATTCTTCCCTGTAGGCCTGCATCGAAGATGCATTTTTACTTCTTTTTGTTCATTAAATCAAGATCTAGGGTGTTATTTTTTTTTAATTTAAGGAAGAGAAATATAAGCTGTTTTAGAGCTTATCTTTAATTGGGTGTTTGATATCAATGCAACACAAAAACAGATCTGAACACATTATTGTAAGAGAAATCATTGTAGTTTTTCCATGATTTATAATATCATCCATGAAAATATTAGAGTCAATAAAATGTAGAATGATATTAATAAAGAAGTATCTGGTTTTTTTCCAGTTATAGATAGCCATTGTTCTGACTATAGACATTATTTCCAGATTCAAACGTTTGTGTGGTACATGTAGGATTTCTCTGCAACAATAAAAGGATCGGATCCTAATGGTGCTCAGAGTACTACTTGGCCATAAATTCAAGAACAGCACTCCTGATTTTCAATTTTTTCCCCACATTTCCAAGTAAAGTTGACCATATTTTTTACAGAAGATTTGAGGGGGTGTATTTTTTAATACAAGGTCCACATAAACCACTAACAATGTTTCTAAATACCTAGACTCTTAAATTGTTTGATGTTAAGATTACTTTTACCCTCACATCTCTTAGTCTTTGCTATCATATTTTCTGTATACTTATGCACTCAAGTGTTTCACTAAATTTTCCTTAAATATGCTATTACCTCCCTTAATTTTCCTTTTAATTATTCATTGTTTTTTCAAGCAGGTTTATAAGTTTCAAAATCAAATTATTTTACATGATTATGGAAACCAGAGTCTCTGCCCCTCTCCTCCCAGCTTATAACAGCACATGGAAGTAATCACGTTGAGGAATTTTCCAATCTTTTGTCAGCCACTTAACTCCATATCTCTTAACATTATTTGTGTACCACTCGTTCTTGATTTTTCAGGTTTCAGCACGACCCATTGATTTCAAATTATGGAAAAATCCGAATTTGGCTCTATTACATATTCTCATCCACGATGTGAATAACACCTTCTCTTCTCCCTCCTTCACACTAGTTCTCATAATTTGGGCTCCACAATATTCAGTGTTTACATAATTATGACTATGTAGACATCATCTCCAGTGAGACTGGATTATTCTGAGCGACATGTCTCTTGCATCACTCACTTTTCCCAGGGATTAATAACGACCTATTTTTTTTATAGCTTGTTTAACTTTAATGCACCCTCCATTAATTCATTTCCTAGCATTCCACCAGAAATATTAACCTCTATTGAATAATTTCAGACACAAGGACATTTTCTTCTATCTTCCGTGTAAAACCCTATGCTAAGTGGATTTCACATCTTCCTGATCTTGGTCTGCTCCTGTTTGTTTGTTTGTTTGTTTGTTTGTTTTTGGATGAAGACCATTTTGAGAAAAGAAGATAAAATTTTGAGAAATGTGTATATGGAATTTATTTTAGACTCATGCTTAATTGGTTGACTATAGAATCAGTGGTAGAAAAACCTTTTTTTCAAGGAAGAGCTCTTCTTTTGAAAGTATTACATCCCTCCTATCTAGTTTTCTAGTTTTGCTTTTGAGACATTGATACTTAGTCATATGAATGCATTCCATACATGCCCGTTGGGATGGTCTCTGTTCCCTGGTTACTGAAATGTGGAACCATGTGCCTTTTTACAGATCTATTGTCATTAATTGACTGGGAACTAGGTGACCCTAGCACTCAGACATCTTATGTTCTTCAATTGGGGGAAATTTCCTAGACTTATTGCTTCAATAATTTCTTCACCTCAATTTCCTCTATTCTTTTTGTGAAACTCCAATTTGAGATTTTGGGTGTAGTGGATTGATTCTTTAAAAATCTAATCATTTCTTTCTTATCTCATCTCTTTGGCCTTTTTATTACACTTTCTGTACTGTTTCCTCCACCTTATCTTCCACTCATTTTCCTTTTTTTAATTTAATGTACTTTTATTTTTTCAATGTTGGTCTTTATTTTCAAAATGCCTTTGTGCATCACTATTAAAAATATTGCTGATTTACTTACCTATCCAAGAATATTTTCCCCCTTTCTTTTACTGCTCCAAGTTATGTGAATCTGTGTGTGGGTGTTTATGTGTATTTAGGAAAGTGTGAGGGGAGTTTGGCAAGTTGTAACAACTACATTTGAAGAACTAAATGTTTTTGCAATAATTTTACTTTGCTGAGCAAGAAATTGAGGATAGAGTTAGAGTGAACCATCCCCTTACCTCGTTTATTGTGTTATACTGTCATATGTGGGTCATTTAATCTTTTTTTAAATCCGGCCTTATAAACATTATAGTTAGTGGAAGTTAATCCAGCAATCTGAAAGTGATTTTTCTTTATTTACCATTTGAGGAGTGCTAGTGATGGATGTTGATGTCCCTATAGATTTATAATGTTGCTATAGCTCTATCTTATTTTATTTTATTTTATTTTATTTTATTTCATTTATTTCCCAACAGAGAAGGTAGAGATGCAGCACGTACCATTTTGGTTGTCACAATTCCTATGCTAAAAATGTTTACTGAAGGGATGCCTGGGTGGTTCAGTCAGTTGAGCTACTGCCTTTGGCTCAGATCATGATCCCAGGGTCCTGGGATGGAGTCCCACAGTGGGGAGCCTGCTTCCTCCTCTCCCTTTGCCCCTCCCCCCACTTGTAGCGTGCTCTCTCTCGCTCTCAAAAGCTCTCTCTCTCAAATAAATAAAATTTACAAAAAAATAAAATCAAAATGTTTACTGAAGATTAAAATGTAATTTCTTTGAATGTTTCAATATTATTATAATACTATTCAATTTTTTGTGTATAATATTAAGTGATTTTTGATATAGGGTGTGCTAGTAGTTTACATCTAGTATATATTAGAGTGTGTATTTTTATAATTACATTTATTTCTCAGTATGATTCTGAAAAATTTCCATTTCTATCCTAGGGAAGCAATAAAAATCTCTTGTGAGAAGACAACTGGCTAGAAAAGGTCCTTAAGTACTAGCAAGCATTACTGTTTTGAAGCATGAGAAGAGTGTTTCCAGTGGAGATGTTTTCATTTGGATAGATTCTCTGTTTGTTCTTATAGATTTCATGAAATTATTTTAGTATTTCTGACTTGATCCTGAAAATTGCTAATGTATATTTCTAGTTGTAAACAGATAAAGGGTCAGCATTTCTTGTAAGTGAACAGCCACCAAAAAGGATGTATAGGTGTTTCTAGAGATGTCCCACCCCACTTGAAGGTAGGACAGGAAAGAGATTAAAACACCACCCAGGCTGCCCAGCAACCTGAGAAGAGAGTCCCAACGGCTCCTCATTATCCTTAGGACAAGATTTTCTGAAGGGCTCAGTCTACCGTCAGTTTTGTCAAACAACCCAGGTGATCTTGGAAACTGCACATCACTGAGTAGAACTGATCTGTTTCTATCATTTAGGTCTAGCGTGTTAACAGAATTATTCAAAGGTCCCATAATCTCACCAATTGTTAATCCGATTAGTTTATTGATTACTGAGGTAGGTGTGTTAAAACACCTCACTATGAATATAGACTTGTCTATTTCTCCTTGCAATTGTTTTACTTTGTGCTTTATTTATTTTGACTATTATTACATACATATTATGTACACACTAATTATATTATTATATATTCCTGTTGAGTTGACCCTTCTCCCTTAAGACATTTATCTCTAATAATGCTTTTTTGCCTTCAGTTATATTTTTTTCTAATATTAGAGATACATCTTTATTTTAATGTTTGTATGTTTTTTGTGTTTTTTTTTTTTTTTGGTCCTTATGATTCCAAGTGTTCTTCATTCTTATACTGAATGTCTGTGTTTTGTAAGCTAAACGGTTGTTTTTGTTTTGTCTTGTTTTTCTCTGGTCTCACAATCTTGGATGTAAATTATGGTATGTAGCCTTTTTACATGTAAACTAGATACTAATATGTTTCTATTACATCTACCATCTACTTATTTACTGTCATCTTATCATTTTGAATTGCCTGTCCTGTGCCGCCTTCTTCTTTGCTCTTTTCAGCTTTGAGTGACTATTGAATATTTTACCACCCATTTCATATGCACCATTTCAAGTCTTCTTGACTTCACCTCTCACTCCATCCACTTCTACAGCAACCATTTCTTGCAGGTAAGACTTGACAGCGCTCTGCTTCCAATGTGTGCTTCATTCTTTCTCTTCCTGCCTTAGGGCTCAGAGATCATGCATGCATAAGCAACCTGGGCTGGTTAAACCCCTGAGCGCCACCCTTGACCATTGACAGACAATGTTTCCCCCAATTTTCTGTCCTGGATGAAAGTCTTGGTTTTCCCGTCAAGCAAGGAACACAGATTACTCAAAGGCTTGCTGTGGACAAAAAACAAAATCTATATTCAGGGGTAGAGTGAGACAAATTCTTTTAAAAGAAATTAGTAGATGATAGGTAGCATTAATAGGAGTCTTATGTCCAAAATAAGGGAAATACAGATTTTACTCTATTTTTAATTAGTCAGTAAACCTCTTGATCTTTTCGTTTTATTTCATGCTTCACATTTGAGGAACTTGAAAGAGTTTGCTTAGCTATAGGTACCTAATACTATATGATCTTATTGTGGTCAGTTGGGAAGCAGGTGAAGAAACTTGGTACATACCTGAACCAAACAATGAGACCACAAAAAAACTTAGGTTAAGGTCAATGGCACTTCAAATATTTTAGCAGAATTTTTGAAACAAAGTATATAAAATGAAAGCGAATGACTTAGTATATCATAAAGAGAAAAAGCAAAGTCTTTAAGAAAAGGGATCAGAAATGAATCCTTCCTAAACTGCTCATTCAAAGTTAATTAGCTTTGACCAATATTTTATGTTTATTACTGTTCTCTAACAAAATATATAAGTGTTGTTTAAACACTTAATTCTTAAATTGGATGTTGAGATTATCATGGATAGATTCATTTTTCATTCCTCTATTCCCAGATCCTACTATCATATTTGAAAAAGTATGAAATGTGTTCTTAAACGGACTAAATTTTCATGTGCATCTAATTGACAAGTTTATTAGCATGTAATAAACTCACTGGAATCTCTACTTAGATTTCAAAATTAATCGTATTTAATGGTGCTAATAAATCATAAAATAATATTGGTTGTGTGAGACCCAAGCAAAAAAAAAAAAAAAAAAGCAATAGAAGGAACATAGAAGCATGTGTAAATAAAGCATAAAGTAACCAAGAAATATTACAAAAATAACACAGGGATTGTCAAAGATAAAACACATCTCTCCAAGAACTCGATGTAATCTTTCTTTATCATAAAAGCTCTCTCACTAAAGGCTGGCATCTCAAGCTGGCTTGATAAAACCTAACAAAATCAAAACTCCATGTGGAAAGGCTTCTGGCATCTTTCTTTGAGTACTGAGAAATTTTCCTTTGCACAGCATCTGTCTCTGCCATTTTGGGAGGAAACAATATGTTGAGAAATAGCACAATATTCTTCAAAATGATTTTGTGCAGAAATCAAACTCTCAACTGAACTTCAATAAATTGATAAAAAATGTGACTAAGAGATGAAAATACTTGACATTTACATTTATTATCTTTATTTAAAAGTAGTGTTCGCATTTACTGACTATAAACTATTAAAAATATTGTCTTTTTCTTAGCTTGAAGAAAGTAAACATATTTAAATAAGCCTTCTAAAATTAGAATAAAGGGCCACTCTTTAAATCGCAAAATAAATGAAACTTGTAGTCCCCAATTCTACATTGATCAGACTAAAAGAAACATCTGGGATTATTTTTAAAGTATAATGAAAGTCAACACAAAGTGAAAGAAGTGTCAGCAAACACCTGTCCATCACAAAAGAATAGTTTTCCTTTCCAAACCATACTTAATTTTGATTGAAGAAGAATTAGTATCATCATTAACTGCTTTTATGTGAGTCATTTTCCTGTCTGTCCATCAAATGAAGAAAAACTCCTGTGTCTACAACTGACAGTAACAAATAGGTAAGGCCTCTGACCTTGCCAAGCACCGACATCTCTGTCTCCCATTTGTCATTTGATCTGAGGTTGTCAGCAAACAGATGTCTCCTTTAGCCTAAGGCATACTCCGAGTTACTAGGGCAGCTGTTGCTATGACATTTGATGAAGGTACAGAAAGTGATGATAATGTGATTTGTAGGTCCATCCGCAGTAAGTGCTTGAGAGTATAAGATGGGAACGATGCGTTCCCTGCTAATTTGTTAATGCTCATTTTTAAAAAGAATGCTTTTAGTTAAATGTCATTTCCTGTGCCAAATTTATTTTTTTTTCCTTTAAAGTGCCTCCTAAGATAATTTACAAGGAGGTGATCTGAGTCTGCAAAATGCCTCTATTTAACGCCTGAGCTCTAAGTGTTATTTGCATGACAGAATATGACATAACTTCCAATAGTCTTGTTTCTTTACAGGCAAATATGTGCTAATTATCACCTGAACCTTATAGTGAATGCCTCTACAAACAGGGGATAGCTTATTCTATTAATGTTAGCAGAGGGGTTCTAATATGCTTTAGTGAACATAGAATAGTCAATAAAAATTGAGGTTTGAGGCTGTGAGATCTAGCTCCACATGTTGTGTGAATTTCCATATCACATGAATGGACACCAAATCTACCTGATGAGTACTTCCGATGCATACATAATTGTGCTTCAAGAGAAGCACTGTTGTATTCCTTTAGTTTTAGGAATATTTTACGCTTAAAATATTTTACATTTGAAAAAACTTTACATCTGTATTGGGAAATGCAGATTGCAAATGTACTAGCAATTTTTTAGAATAACAGTAAAATCTATTTTTGCTTCTATGAACAATTTATTATTTGGTATATTCACATGAGTAATTGAAATGGATCCTAATTAAGCTCAGAAAACATGACCACGATAACTAGTTAAAAATTGTAATACTTGATTGAACCGAACAAAGTCCTATAAAATCTGTAGGAATGAAGAAAATGTGGAATTTGAAATGAAGCCAACATGACCTCTATTACTTTGATGAAGGCAAGTCCCACGGTCCCTTTAAGCCTTAGTTTCTTGACATTTAAAGTGGGACTAATGATAACTATTTTGAAAGATTATTACCATCACTGAAATTAATATTCATGAATCATCCAATACGGTGCCTTCTCTATAGTACATCCAATAGTCTAACAATATGATAAATGAGCACCATTATTATTTTCATACTAAGGCTACGTAATCCAAAAGAGAAAAGTATGTGTTTATGTATATGCATAGGTACATGTGTGTGTGCATATAATCAAATAAATGATGAATAGGGGCGCCTGGGTGGCACAGCAGTTAAGCGTTTGCCTTCAGCTCAGGGCGTGATCCCGGCGTTATGGGATCGAGCCCCACATCAGGCTCCTCTGCTATGAGCCTGCTTCTTCCTCTCCCACTCCCTCTGCTTGTGTTCCCTCTCTCGCTGGCTGTCTCTATCTCTGTCAAATAAATAAATAAAATCTTTAAAAAAAATAATAAATGATGAATAAATGGAAGGATTTGCAGTACTTTTTAAACTTACCTGTGTTTTCAGGGAAATAAATCATTTTCTACGTTAAAGTAGGCAAACTCAAGTTTTTCTCCTTAGAGTAAAACAGTAGCAGCAAATCTTATAATCTGTTATGAATATTTTCCTTTTATTTGTACCTGGCGTGAAATAGGGAAGGAGTAGTCTTATGTCTTTGTAGAAGACAGATAAGAAAACTGAGCCAAGTATTGCCTTGCCATATGTGGCAGCACTCATAATGCTTTGCGAAAATGGTCACATAAGCATTATTGCATTTTATGGTAAATAGTAGGCCCTTGCTATTTCTAGGACAGATCTATAGTATAATTTTCTAAGACACATTTAAAAGGGGCTAATTGAATGGCAACTCAACTGAGAATGACTACTTGGACAGTGTACTTGGAAAGTGCTATGTTTTATAAAGCAATTTCATTAAATAAAGTTTACTTTACCTCTTAAAAGTTTTTATGATATAATTGTTGGAGACATGTATTAATCTTTACTGCAAACTACTTTTCCTCCAAATATGAGTTCATTTTACACAACTACATGTAATAGCCTTTGGTTTTAAAGAATTTCCTCTTTTAAATAATTTTTTAAATTAAATAAATTATTTAAATTATTTCGTTATACAATTTCTTTAGCTATCTGATCTTATATGACCCTCTGGTTGATAAGTTTTTGTTGAAGTTCACTCCAAAGAATGTAGAGCACTTACAAATTATCCAAGATTCCCAATTAAAATAAAAATATTAATACTGGTATTACAGACTATTTCTTTTGAGTCACGGTAAGTTGAGGAACCATGTGATTGTTATTTGACACTGAAAACTATTAAGAAACATTACTATTAAAAAACCTTGTAAGCCAAAAAAAATAAATTGGAAGGCACTTTTTTAGATGGAAGTATTTGACATGCTTTCAAGCGTATTGATTTGTTTGTTAGAATGTGTTCATATTTTGTTTGCAATAAAGGGGAGACTTTATTTATAGACATGTCAATGGTTATAAAATTTAATAATTGAAAATTAGAGTAAAAGAGTTCATACAAATGACATGAATGAAATTTTTAAGTCCTAATGAGACTTTACAGGGCGCATAGAAATGCTCAATCACATTCATAGTTTCTACTGAATCTCCAACCAAGAACATTGTAAGAATGCAATCTCATAAAATTGAATACACATTGCATTAGCAACGCTTTTAGAACCTCGTGAAGCAGTAATGAAGGGGTGGAAAGAAGAAGGTTAATACAGAACGAATTTGGCTAGAAACAGTATTGTTATTTTAGAATTGAGGATGCTTGAAAAATAGTGCCAGTTTCTACTAAGAAGAACCCAGGGACTATGTCCTTGGCATTTATTCCAGGTCTGTTATGATAGTACACATCTGATTCCTAACAACATTTGTAGTATTTAGTGATGTAGACATTACATGACCCTTGATGCAATGAGCATAGAGAAAATGATGATGAACAACAGGGTGAGAAATTTAATGGGAAAATGATTATGGAATCAATGAAAAAAATGCTCTAGATAATCGTTTATTGTTGATAAGAAATATGAAACCCACAAAAAATGACACAACAAAAATCTTAACAGATGGTAAGGCATCTTAATCAAGCAAATTAAGGGATCATACATTTAAAAAATAAAATAGTAGGTTATTTGACATGCACTGTAATTACATTGGATATATTGCTTTCAATAAACATTAAAGGACAAATTAACATTAGTCTTGCCAGCTACATTTCTAAATCTGCTTTTCAAGCTTATAATTAAAATCCTAAATTATTACTGCTGCAAATTAACAGTTTTAATGCAATGCAGACATTGTAATCACCAGCATTTAGTTGTTTTTTAAATGGATTGTCTAATGCAAATTTAAACAATATTCACCTCAGTAAACAGTAAATACTAATAGCCTTTTTCAGTGTTGCAAGAGGAAACCGTATGAGGCAGACTTCTCTTCTGTACGTCCTTGCTCAACTAAGGAGAAAAGCCCGCTCACAAGAGGAATGGTTCAGTTCTTTTTAGAATAGCTGTGTCTGTCTCACCAAAAGCAGTGTCAGGCATGGAGTACAGTTGTTCAAAGTCTTCCATCTTGTAAAGGGCAAAGGAGACTCCATCATACCGTTTGGATGGCCAGTGCTACGGTATCACTCAATGGAAGAAGGTCCTTCACCAGAAGATGAGTCTCGTTCACTGACCGGGCTTCACATTCCAAGGAGAGCCCTGCGTTCCCCTTGAACACATGATCTCAGTTAATTTTCACAACCTTTGAAGTAATATATTTTACTATTGCAGCTTGCAGGGAAATAAATGTGAAGACACTTATTATTCAGTTGGAGTTCTGTTCATATTCCGCTCGAAGTTCTCGGTGTCTATCTGTATTGATGCAAATTGATGTTTGGGGATTTTTCGCTTCTCTGCTTCACACTATTAGTTCTCCTCCTAAGTCAATGGTTTTGGATTGAACAGTTAAACACAACAGTTAAAAAGTGTAATCGTAAACAGCAAGGTCTGATTCAATCAGGCTGATCTTATGAAGTTTTGTATAATAAAATGTCCTCTTTAATTATTATATAATTGATGAAGACTTAATTGTGAAATGGATAAATTAAAGACTATGTATGAAGGTTGTAAAGGAGAAATGAATAAGAAACACTTGCAAAGGTTGGATTTAAGTGGACATTGGTGACAGCTTTCTAAATAAAAATTATAATGAAACTAGACACACACAGTTATCAGTATGATTATCAATCATTCTTCGTATAGATTATTTCACTCAAAGAAGATACAACTGCAGTGTACTTTGAGTATTCAATACAATTTTAGTTAAGATAATCTCAGTGTAAATTTGCAGTAGCTTCCAGGACTTTTGTTTTGTTTTGTTTTGTTTCACTTTATGGTTGAAACCACAGGAAAAAATCACTACCCACTTATGGGGCCACTTAGCATTCTGAAGGCAAAAATCTGTAATTCTGTTCTCTGTGATAACTGCCACATTAAAATCAGAAATAATATTTGTGTATGAAAAAAAAAAAAACCCAGCCCCCTTGTAAGGCTCCTTATTCATCTACTCTCTGCGTTGGTAACACAATCATTCTTATTAAACTCAAAGACATCTTTAATTTGTTAGCAATTCCTCCACTCTTTTGAAAATGAAGGGGATGATGCTGAGGGTCATGATGACAATGAAGACAATGATTCTTGTCTCACTTACGAACGATTTTGGTGAGTATAAAATGAGAAAAATGAAGGTGTCTTTTAAACTATAAAACCCTCTACAAGGGCAACGTATTAGTTATCACAAGTTGGAGCTATTTCCTTTCCATTTCTTCTTATTGGAGGGTCACTGGGTTGGGTCATTCATCTGCCCCAGAACGTATCACTTTGGCAAGACAACTTAAATTACCTCTTCGGCCAACCTAAACTAGAGTGCGAACATGTATCTTTGTTACAAATATTCCATAATTCTAGTGCCAAAGCAATGACTGCTTGATTTCTTTTTTCTTAGGAAAAAACTCCTAAGCCTGGAAAAATACCAGTGCTGTACACTCGCTCCTGAAATCACTCAAACTGTTCTTGTGAACAACCTTTCATTTAAATAGCTGGATAGCACGTCTTAACCCCAAACAGAAATACTGCACGTGTTCTTTTCTTCCTGTTGTTTGAGACTTTGAAGTCTATTTAGACTGCATAACAGAACTGTACGTTAGCTATTTTATATTCAGAAACGTTAACTTATGGCATGCCATTTTCTCTGCCCACGTGTAATAGATGACATGTCATCTAGGGGATGAATCCTCTGAAATAAACCTTTCCTGCTGGCATCCCTTCCATGGATCTTATAAGTACTGTTGACCTGCCTGCATCATTCCTAGATCTTTGAATTTTTCTGATTTGTCCATATATCCACATTTTGGAGGCCTCTCTAAGGTACTTTGAATCACACATGAAAAGAAATGTGGATCACCACCATACATGCTTCAAGAAAATTCTGTCCTTCTGCATTTTACAGACTCACTTCTACATGATAGTTCACGGGTTTTTATTTTAGTGAACGCTTTATTTAACAGCATGGCTATTACTTAATGGCTATTAAGTAACAATGATTATTAATGGTTATTACTAATCCAAAGGAGGCCTACTACACTCAAATACTAAGTGTCACACAGAGTATTTTTCTTTGCTTGCTTGTTCTTTCAGTTTAATTTAGTTGGGTTCCCCACCTCTCACCCCCAATACACAGAAAGAAACTCTATTCTTACTTTTGTCCATTGGTCAACAATATAGAGTATCTAATCATTTCAAAGTGTGCGTATGTGATCATTGACCCCATTAGTCTTCCATTCTTGCAAAGAAATTCTAGTTCATTCTTATGCCAAAGGGGCCATTCTGGATCCTCAGGGATTGGTGGACCAGCATAGCTATTGCTTACTCCCACCCATTAGGGAGTTCATACATGAACACAGCATACACAAATGATGCAAAAGTGTGATGAAATATAGTTTAAGTGTGCAAACACGTTTGTAGATATGGGATTAAGAATATGTATTCTTCAGTTAGGCGGTTTGTAGTCAAATTCTGAGTCTGTCATTGATGGTGTCTTAGTATTTTCTACCTCTCTTACTTCCATTCGCAATCTGTATTTCCAACTATGGTTTCCACCATCGGGCTCTTCACTTGACACCCTCCATCTCACAGCCCTTGAGCATCCAGGATTTGGCAAAGGGTTTATGTCATTTCTCTACTTATAATTTTAGAATGACTTTCCAGTGTCTTGTTTTGAAACCACAGGATTTTTTTTATTGCTAATTTTAAAAAAAGCCCTAAGTAACTGTCAAAAGTGTCAATCAGGAAGGTGATTACTCAAATGAGTCTAGGCACAATGCTGACATTGCTGACAATTTGTTGGAAGTTACAACAGCAATGAACCAAGGATGACAGAAAGATAACAGTGAAATTTTGTTGACTAATAGATTTTATTGACCAAGAAAAGTTGTCATGGAAACCAAGGTGAAAATCAGAAATTCCATCCCAACATACTATTATTTATATGGGGTGAATTCCTTTTTTTTTTTTTTTTAATGTTCCATTAGCCAACATATAGTACATCATTAGTTTCTGATGTAGTGTTCAATGATTCATTAGTTGCATATAACACCCAGTACTTACCACATCATGTGCCCTCATTAATACCCATCACCTGGTTACCCCTCCCCCCCCCATAACTCTCAGTTTGTTTGCCAGAGTCTAAGAGTCTCTCATGGTTTGTCTCCTTCTCGATTTCTTCCCATTCAGTTTTCCCTCCTTTCCCCTATGGTCCTCTGAGCTATTCCTTACATTCCACCTATGAGTGTAACCATATGATAATCGTTTTTTTCTGCTTGACTAATTTCACTTAGCATCATACCCTCCGGTTTCATATGGGGTGGATTCTAATAATTCAAATATTCGTTAACAGCATAAAAGACCTGCCTCACATTATAGTTATAAATACATTCTTCAGAATTTGGTTTTTAAGAGAAGGTCTTCAAAATGAACTCTTTGGTCCTGTTATCAATTTCACTTTGGAGATTTATCTGAGAATGAATTCGGGCGGGGGAATGGGGGGTGAGGTCCAAAGGGTATTTGCAAGGAGTGGTAAACTCTGATCGTCATGACTTGAATAAGCAAACAAATAATAAGAAAAGTAAATGACAATTCCTCAGAAAAATTAAAACTGGATATGATTCAGCAATCCTACTTCAGGGTGTTTATCCAAAGAAAACAAAAACACTAACTCAAAAAGATATATGCACCCCCATGTTCACTGTAGCATTAGTTACAATAGCCAAGATGTGGAAACAACCTTAATGTCCACCAATGAGGAATAGATAAAAAAATGTGATATATATGCCCAATAGAATATTTTTCTGCCATATAAGAGAGTGAATTACTATTTGTGACAAATTGGATGGAATGTGAGGACGTTAAGTGAAGTGAAATAAGTCAGAGAGAGAAAGACCAATACTGTATAATCTCACTTCTATGTGGAATCTAAAAATGAAGAGATAAGCAAACAAACGAACCAAAACCATGTTCATAGCCATAGGAAACAAAATGGTGGTTGCCAGAGGTTAGAAGTGAGAGGTGAACGAAATGGACGAAGGAGGTCAAAAGGTACAAACTTCCAGTTATAAAATAAATAAGTAATAGGAATGTAATGTGCAGCATGGCAACTATAGCTAATAATACTGTATTGCATATTTGAAAGTTACTAAGAAAATAGATCTTAACGGTTCTCATAATGAGGAAAAAATCTGTAGCTATGTGTGGTGACTGATGTTAACTACACTTATTGTGATGATCACTTTGAAGTATATACAAATATTAAATCATTCTGTTGTACACTTGAAACTAATGCAATGTATAGCAATTATACCTTAACAAAAAAAATTAAAATTAAAAAAAGTTAAACAAAAGGTGATTTTAAATGTGGTTTTAAATATCATATTTATGTATTCAGTTGTTACTCTGACAGTATTGGATGCCTGGAGTTCAAGGATGAGCTATATTATTTTAAAATTTTCATGTGCTTTATTCTTTTGTCATTAGAAAACTTTATGTAAAACTATAACTGGAAATAAAATTTTACGTCTTCTTTAAATCATGCATTCATTTTCCATTTACGTTAAACTGACAGAAATCATATTCTATTTAATACTCATCTAAACTTCAAAGAGAGAATGTCCTTAAAGCATGAAGTGATAGAGCATAAAATCACCCATTATATTTCCTAAATGCAGAGTCACATTGGATATATATTACACCTGAGCTTAGCATTGATACTGATACTACATTTTCTTCACCCATTGTGAATAGCAGTTTCAGAAATTAGATATTTTCAAGGAATACTTGAACTCTCCAATGCTTCATTCATTGAAATAGTATTTCAAATATTTCTATCATGAACGTCTAAGTGACACATTATGTCCATTTTCCCTTTAAGGAAATTTCATTGTCTCTGTTTTGGAGTGATAAAAGATATATAATATAAGATATATTCTTACCTTGATTTCTTACTATTACGAAATGTTGGAATGTGCCTTATCAACTTTTGTTGGACTTCTTTGATAATATAACGTAAGAGAAAGCTAACATATTTCTGTTGGGTGGAAGATCTCAAAACCAGTCAGCATGATATGTGAACTTTGATAATTTTATCTTTTGGTAAAATATCTTAAGATCTTTTAAAAGCAGCATTCATTATCACAAGTCTTGATTTTGATATAATGCACAAGATTTTATTTTTTGTTCCTTCTGGCCTTGTGACAAAAGTATGTAACGAAAAAATAGCAGAATAGACAAAAAGCAAACATCCTGTAAGAATCAAATGATACAGAGACCACGATGATAAAATTATAATTTATATCTGCATGTGACAACCACAATTGAAACTCGTGTTCTCAGACTTTTTATGACATTGAGCCTGGATACTGTTCCCTACAATTCACTTCATGTTTTTATATGTGTACTTGGAATTTTGAATGCATTTAATAATAATTATAAAAATATATTTAAATTTTAGCCAAAATATATAAATAAAGTACTTCATTTAAATACTTGTCCTTCTTTTAAAACCAAATATTCATCTGGGTGTCTATTATATTTTAGGGACGCGATATCATATTACTCAGGACATTTCTGTATTAAATAGTAAGCTTTCAGATGAGGGTAGTAGAAATCCTAGCTATTAATTATTTAAGTAAAAAGGAAATTATTACCTCACATTTAACTGTGCAGTTATCAATTTATTGGCTCATCTCCAAAGCACCCTTCTGGAACTGGGTTTGCAGTAAGAGATGGGATTCCTTTAAGATTTTCTCCATTACAGTATGCATGATAATAAGCTTTCTCAGTAGAGGGCGCTGGAGGGACATTGCATAAGAGGTCCCTTCCACTAGTCCTGGTGGCTCCACCACCTGCTGTTGTATGGGTAGGAGGTCATGGAGGATGCTCTGCCCCAGCCGGAGCCTAGAACACCTGTAGCCTCAGACTTCTGTTTGTTGGGAGATTTTAGATTACTGATTCGATTTCATTACTAGTATTCAGTCTGTTCAGAGCTTTTTATTTCTTCCTGATTCGATCTGGAAGAATTCATGTTTCTAGGAATTAATCCATTCCTTCTAGATTGTCCAATTCATCGACCTACAATTGTATGTCGGACTACATCTTCTTTATCCATTTATCCATCAGTGGACACTTAGGTTGTTTCCATGTCTTGGCTATTACAAATAATGCTGCAAAAACACATAGCTTTTTGAATTAGTGTTTCTGTTTTGTTTGGGTAAATATGCAGAAGTGGAATTGCTGGATTGTATGGTAATTCTATTTTGACTTTTTGGGGAAGTTCCATATTGTTTTTCACAGTGGTTGCCCCAGTTGACATTCCCACCAACAGTGCATGAAGTTTCCCTTTTCTCCACATCCTCTCCAACACTTGTTATTTCTTGTCTTATTGATACTTGTCATTCTAACAGGTGTGAGGTCATGGATGGGCCTAAAGCTATACTGCTAACTGAAACAAGTCGGACAGAGGAAGACCATTACCATCTGACTTCATTTATGTGTGTCATCCACAAAAACAAAACAAATGAACAAATAAGACAGAACAGAAGCAGACACAAAATACAGAGAACAAGCTGGAGGTTGCTAGAGGGGAAGAGGTTGGGGGTTGAGCAAAATAGGTGAAGGCGATTAAGAAGTACAAACTCCCAGTTATAAAATAAATAAGTTACAGGGATGTAAAGTACAGCAGAGGGAATATAGTCAATAATATGGTAATAACTTTGTATGGTGACAGATGGTAACAACACTTAACCGTGGTGATCATTTTGTATATAAATTATGTATCAACATTCATGTTGAATCACTACATTGTGCACCCGAAACTAATAAAATACATCAACTATACTTCAAGAAAAAATAAATAAAAAGTAAAAACAACTTGCAGTCCCAGACCAGCATACTGATTATCTTGCCAGGGCTCACTTGACATGAACACCAGGTATCCCAGACTTTCTACACTCTGTGCTCCAGGCTCCCGCCTGTGTTGATGCCCTACTCCTTCCGCTTGTCTGCCCTCCCTCCTAGTGTGTCTTCCCCAGTCCATCCAGTCCTTCCACAGTCCTTCCATACCATCCTGAAGTTTGAGTAGACATTTCACTGTCAATGCCCCGCCTCCACTGGACCCTGACCTTCGGCACAATGGTGCACCTGGACTCTGGCTGTGGCTCTTTTGTTCTGGCCACAGAGGTTCCTCCCTGCTTGCTCAGCAGCCACAGCTCTGCTCTGGGAAAACCAGCAATATTCCCTCCCATTTACTGGCCTGGAACTCCAACTCCTCCAATGAAGTCAGAGCCCTCCCTTTTCTGGGGAGGGTCCTGGCCAAGACTGTCCATCCTCCATCTGTCCTAGCTTACTTTATAGCTTATCATTACTTTTTATTATATTACAACTATGATTTGTATTAAACTTTCCCTGTTTAAATCACGGCGTGGGTCCTGACATATATATAATATATAAATATATACATATATTACAATATGTAGATTATTATTATTCAGGAAAGATGCTTGGATGATTATAAGCTGGATTGTTGCGCATTGCTAGATGCACTAAAACATTAATAGATATTGCAAATTTATATTGCAAATATTTATATTAATTTATATTGCAAATATTTAGCAATTTGCATTTCCATTGGCATTAAATGAGAATATTATTTTATCTATAATTATGCCAAAATTATATATTGTGTCAATTCTTTCAATAAGAGAGAAATAGTGTCTTACTGTTTTAATTTGCATTCCTCTGAGTAGTCATGAAGTGGAGTATATTTTCACATGTTTATTAATAGTCTCTATTTTTTTCTTCTACGGCTTGCCTCTCCACATCCTTTATCCAAATATATTGTTTCTTTTTCTAGGAGCTCTTTGCAAATAATGACTATTGATTGTTTTAAGTGCTACAACTAATTTCTCTCAGGCTGTTTTGACATTTTGTAAAAATACATTTACAGATAGTGAGATTTTTCATTGATTGTTTATCATTAAATCTCTGACTCTCCAAATATTTGTTTCCACTACCTTTGAGGTTCTCCCACCACAGGTCTTATCAAAATGATTACCTTACTTCAAGCTTCAAATGAAACCCTCCCATCTCTCTGCAACCCTATATGTAGCTGTCTTCAATTTTTCATTCCAAAACCCCAATGTGATTGTATTCAAAGACAGGATGTGTAAGAATATTGTAGAATATTATAGAACTGCAAAGGGTTTGGAAGAGGACCAAGAATAACTCTACTAATGTCCATGAGGACCCAGTGGCAAGAGAGTGTTTCAGTATTTATTGTAATAGCACTTTTTGATACCAAGCCTCTTGTGTGCCAGAATGGCCTGGGCCCTGAGAGTTTCTTTCATATTTTTTAATAGCACGTGGGCTTTCTTTCACAAATAAAAATAAGTAGGTAAAAAATGGAATGTTTGTTCATTAAAAGAAATATGTCACCATATATCTGGTCGAGGCTCTCTCTGTCTCCAACTTACCTATGCATTTCACTAGTCTATCCTTAACTGGCTTTTTTTTAATGCATTTTGGTCCACATTTGTATTCAATTCCCTGAAAAGTTGATTATGTGAAATTATCTGAAAAGCTTGCCATCTGAATTAGACCATGTTTCTCTACATGCATCATTTCCATTTAGAACTTCCCATCCTTATCTGAAACCTTCATTATCCAAATTAAGTCTCTGACCTTCTTTCCATTTTGCTAATTGAGGTTTAACAGTATCAGAATTAATATTCTCTGATTTATGAGGATGCGGGAAAAAACTCTCCTGTGTAACTGGACCAAAATGTAATAATTACTCATCTGCGTTTGGTGGTTGATTTTGTGACTGTGTTGCAAGTTTAAAGTTTAGAGAATTTTTTAAATCATAGAGAATCTGTTTTAGGAGGTAACAATAAGTTTCAATGAGAAACGTGAGCGATAAGTAGAATTTCCTCTAGACACAGGAGAAATCAGTAATGGTCGATATTTCTAATTCCACTGGAGAGAGGTAAAGGAAAGCAAAGTAGCCAAGAAAACCTTCCTTAGTTTAGACCTTTTTGGGTCCCCACACTGGCATCAAGGCCTTCTGAGGAGAGGAAAGCCAGGAAGGAGCCTGATGAGATGCCATGAAGGGGAAAGTGAAGTACAGGGGGTGGGGGTGGGGGGTGAAGAGGGGCAGGGAGGCAGATGCACTGTGTTCTGCTACACTTGGTCACTCTTTCCTCCTTGTTCTTACACTGATCGTAAAGGTTTATGTAACTATCAATAACAGGGACTAAAATAAATGCCCATTATCTATAATATTTAAGGTCTACAAGGACTTAGGTAAATAGATATAAATCTGTATCTATATATCTATATATATATATATATATGTGTATCTATACTGTATATCAATAGATCTTTACAAATGTATAGATATCTATATAAATATTTATATATATCTATATACCTATATGTTATATAGTTATATAAAGAGACACAGTTATATAATAGATAGATATAGATATGTAGTTAAATTATTAATAAGTTCAAATTTTGCATCAATATTTATTTTCTAATTTTATTTATATTATATCATTTTATATCATACGTATTTATCTTAGATCCTGGGAATACACTGACCAAAGTGAAGGAAAAAAAATCTGGGTGCCTGTTAAATGTTTTTATATATTATAATGTATTCTCTTAATCAGAAACATTTTTAGTTTTTATTAAACAATGTGACTTCCATTATTTCTGACTAATTACATTGATAGGATTATATAAGAGAACCAAGCCTAGGCTTACTATGATGAGAAATTTATCTACAAGAGAAAGATGAATTATACATTCAGGATAAGACATTGTCCCTGTACTAGGATTTCAGAAGGTACAGATCCTGAGGATATCCCCTCTCATTGGTTTTCTGAAATAACCATTTATTCTAAGTGGGAACCAACGTTGTATTCCTCAATTAGACTAAAATGCAAATACCATTATTAGTAATTTACACCCAGGTCCTTTATGAGGTCATGTTACAATGACAGAATGAGGCAGTAAAATACCATGAGAGCCCTTTTCCGGATCTACTCAACAAACTGAGTTCGCAGAGCATTTATTTCACACCAGTCACTCCGTTAAGTATCTTTCTTGCATCATATCACTGAATCTTCATGAGAAACATAAGGTAGAAATTATTATAATCTCTTATTTGCATATAAAGAAACTGAAATGTAGATGGGAATTAAATTATCTCCCTAGGATCTCACATTTAATTCAGGGCTGGGAATAAGACCTAAACAGTCCTGATTCCATTACTCATGCTCTTAACCACAATCTTTCAGCCGTGGGAGGAACAGTATTCTTTATGTAAGTATGACGACAAAGAGTATATTTGCTGACATATGTTTTCTAAGTTTTTCCTTCTTTTGTCCCCAGTCGTATTCACCGCACTTTACAGGCTGTTTCCCATCTTTGAACACTAGCAACAAGACGCGATAAGGGTATGGTTGCCTTTGAAACGGATTGGCCACGTGCACTGAAGAAGGCATAGAGGTAGGAACTGCAATCACTCCCACTTGAATGAGGAGGTGGGGTTAGTGCACCTGCCCAGGGCCACCCAAGGCCACCCAGGGGGCCAGCTGGGTACAGAAAAATGGCATAATTGGGGAAACGGGCAACTTTATTGGGAAAGCCTTTTACTCTCAATATCAGCCTGTGAAAGACTGTGGAGGACGCTTTTCCACATTGATGCTTTTCTAAATCCTCCACCCCAAGTTAGGATTTTCATCCTCCCCTAAACTCAGTAGGACCCTCTTCCTCTACTTCCGCTGACTCATTTACCCAAATCAACCTTACATTGTAGTTATGTAATTAAGATTGCAACTGTCAGTAAATTAAGTTCTTAGAAAGCAGGTCTTGGCATTTTATTTATTTTTATCTTACCCATAATGCTTTCCCGGGACCTTTTGCGCAGTAAGAAGATTCATGGACTTTTTAAAATGAATTAGATTAAAATGATGGTCTTTGCATAATAACACAATACAAAATAAAACATAATTTCATTCATTCATTCACAAACTATTAAAAAGTACGACATATGCCTTTTTAATAAAATTCATGAAAAAGGCCCTTTTAGCCCTTTTATTGAAAAAAAAAGCTTGTTAGCTTCAGGAAAACCTTCCTTTTTAAAAAATTTATTTATTTAGAGTGAGAGAGAAAGAGAGAGAGAACCCGTGAGAGGGGGGAGGGGCAGAGAGAGAAACTCAAGCAGACTCAGTGCTGACCGTGGAGTCTCATGTGGGACTTGATCTCAACACCCTGAGATCATGACCTGAGCCGAAATCAAGAGTCCAAGGCTTAACCAACTGAGCCACCCAGGTGCCCCAGGAAAATTATTCTTTAATTCATCTATTTATAGCTTCTTGTATAGGAAAATAGACCTGAAATCCAAATGTCTATTTATTTTATGTACTGTATGTCCATAACCTTGTGAGTTTCTCTGATTGCTTATTTTTCTTTTTGATTTGTAAGAATGCTTCATAAAATGGAGATTAAAAACCTTTCGGTGTCTTCAGGGTTGCAACTAGTTTTCAGTGCTTATCATTCTTTTTTCTTTTTACTTTTGCTATGATATTTTTGCCACCCTCTGTTTTGATGTAGTTAAATTGATCAAGGAGTTAAATTTATTAGTATCTCTGCTTAGATGGTCTTACTTTGTGGGGCATGTTTAGAACAGACTTTCTTGCTTAAAGGCTTTTTAAATCATCCACGCATCTCGTTTCTGTCTGTGCTGTGCCAGCCTGAGTGCCCTAAGGTAAGCAGGGTTATGGACATAATGTGTGTGTTTCCAATTACAACAGTGCATTTTATTGCTTTCCATGTATGCCACGTACGTTGTTGCTCAGCTTTGAATGGTAAACAGACACACCTACTTACATCTCTTCTTTATGTAGTAGAAGGTTCCATAGTATCCATGGTATGGTCTGATGGCTGTACTACATTTTAATGTGTTCTTTCATCCATTCCCTCCACCTCTGCTGATGGGCACTGAATTTGTTTGCAGTTATTAATTTATGTATGTATGTATTTATTTATTTATGTAAATTCCAGTTAGCTAACATACAGTATAATATTAGTTTCAGGTGAACAATTTAGTGATTTGACACTTCCATACAACACCCAGTGTTCATCATGGCAAGTGCACTCCTTAATCTCCATCCCCTATTTCGCCCATCCAGGACCCACTCCCCTCTGGTGACCATCAGTTTTTTTCTCTACACTTAAGAGTCTGTTTCTTGGTTTGCCTCTCTCTCCTTTTTCCCCTTTGCTCTTTTGTTCCACTGCTCAAATTCCACATATGAGTGATTTATCTTTACTTCCCTCGTCCTTCTCCTTCTTCTCTTCCTCCTCTTCTTGTATCGATTTTAATAGAATGCATTTTCATATTCATCCTGTAAGATAGAATTCTTTACACATGTTATTATTGGGTAGTAGATTACCAGACTATGGACCCTTTAAATTTAACATTAGATACCTAAATAACTTTAAAAAAAAACAACCCGACATTTCTTTTTGAATTGTTACTGCCCTAAACGCTAATCCATTAGCCGTTTGCATATTTTCTGTGAATTGCATGTTTATATTTTTGACAGATTTTGTGTTGGTTTATTTATCTTCTTCGACTATCTGCTTGAACTCTTTCTGCATGCAGTACATCCCCCAATCTCGCCATCCCGTATGTGTCAAAAATATTCGGTGAAAACCTCTTTTGTCTTTTTCCTTTCTGCCGTTAAAATATTTTAACTTCTTATGAATGACATTTGACAACATCTGTCTTAATAGCTTCTGCATTCCTTTACTTGTATAGAAAAGCTTTCCAGGCCGTATGTTACAAAAATATTCTTTATTTTTCCCAATATCATAACATAATTTTTAAATGTTATCTGATCTAAAGTATATTTTTAAATAAATTTATATACACTTTCTGCCTCAAAATACATACTGAATAATCTATTTTATGATGTGATACATTACCATATTTATTTGAATAAATTACAAACTCTATAATCTTCTGTGGAGATTTTTCAATATGATCTTATCCAATTACAAACATTGCGAATCACGGTAGCTATATAGTTTAATAACCATTGGTGTGCTGCTGTTATCATAATGAGCTCTATCATCGGAACCATACTATAGTCCATCTTCTACCTTCTGTGAGGAGGAATTGGGGAGGACTGAAGAACCAAATCCTAGTAGAGTCCTTTATGTCTCTGGTAAATTACTGCATGGGCTCTCTCCTCCTCCTTTCAGACAACTAACTCCTCCAAAACTATAGGATATCACAAAGCTTTTAAAGAATTTTTTTCCATTCATGTAACAGTTTAGATTCATAGTGAGATGACATTTGTAGAGTTGGTATCCAAAATAGGGGGTTGCAGATTGCAGAGGAGAGCTGAGGGGACCCTGGTGACTAGGAGACGAACAAGGAGGACACTGTTGTGATCAAGGCTAAAGAGGGGGAGGCCTGCTGTAGGACAGTGATGTTGGGGGACTGCTTGAGACTACAGCTGCCCAAATCCATTCTCCGTGCTATGACCGTGAGACTGGCCCCTCGGATGTGAGCAGTAGTTAGCTATAGCAGGAGTGGCCCATGCTCCATTGGTATAGCTGTTCTTATTGGTAGCCCCTTTCCTTGCAACCAGACCCGACTTTATGTTTATGCAAATTCTATGAAATCCAGTTTATTCTCCTTTTCCCTTGGAACCATGGCTCTTTCCAGCCTACCATCATGGCAACACTCTAAAAATTCTGGGTTATAATGGTATTAAGACCACTTGCAACACATCTCCCCCTGCAGTAGGAGTATTTGTCCATTGCTATGGGTGTTGATCTTGTTAATATACGTTTAATTTTGTGTATAATCTCTCCTGCAGACATAAGGTAAAACACTGGAGTGGGTGATGATAGTTAAGAGAACTCTAAGGTCTCTAATCATCGGAAGGGATGGGGAAATAGCAGCTTGAGCCATTATGCTAATTGGGTTTGTTAAAACACAGCAAAGTTACTGTAAATAAATGCGTGCAAATGTTCTTTTATGTAACAGAAGTAATTTAACAGCCAACACTTTTACAATGACTTACTAAAGCTGTAGTTAGGGAGCTCCATGCGTGACTGAAAATTGAATTTCTTAAACTCAAACTGCCAAAATGTATTTAGGAAATATGAAAAGAGGCTTAAATTTAGGCTATCGCTACAAAAAAGAAATCAGGTACGATTGTCTCAAAATCAGGATCTGACTGTTACAACAGTTTTTATTTTTTTATTATTATTTTTTTTAAGATTTTATTTCTTTATTTGACAGAGATAGAGACAGCCAGCGAGAGAGGGAACACAAGCAGGGGGAGTGGGAGAGGAAGAAGCAGGCTCATAGTGGAAGAGCCTGATGTGGGGCTCGATCCCATAACGCCGGGATCACGCCCTGAGCCGAAGGCAGACGCTTAACCGCTGTGCCACCCAGGCGCCCCTGTTATAACAGTTTTTAAGTAAGATCTCGTTAATTGTAAGAAAAGAGAATATCATGGTACCATTATATTTTAGTTTTCATATTGCTAGAAATATTTGAGTTTATGATGCATAAATTTAAGTTGAGAATTTGAAAATTTTTTATTAGACAGAGCATCAGTCAAAAGACGGGTAGATTTAGATTATTCCTAAAGATTATTCATTAATTCATAGTTCATCAAATTGTTTGGATTTTGTTTTTGTTTTTTGGGTTTTTTTTTTTTTTGTTCTTGTTGTTTCTTTGTTTTGTTTGTTTGTTTGCTAAGTGTATGCTTAGTTCTCCCTTTTGTATTTATCAGGATGATGGCTTTTCTGCTTTAGTCACTGCCCACAATGCAAAATTGTTTTGCAGCATTCCTTTGCAGTTTCCCATAAAGCAGAATTTTCCCAGCCCTTTTTAAAATCAGAAACCACCATCAGACCAGAGGGAAGCGTATGGGTTCACACCCTGAATTTTGTAAAATGATGTCAACACACTAACATCTTCGCCTCCCCCGACCCTGGTGCATGCTTGTGGGTGTATTTGTGGACAGGTACTTGCATAACTGAAAATTGCTTTTATGATGCATGTTTGGCAGAGATTAATGAGGATAGGACATTTTTTTAAACTTGAAAATATGAAGACAGATTTTCTTCATATCGAAATAAAAATCTGCATATTTGCACATTTTTCTTAGGATTTGGATTCTTTGTATCTTTATATTTATCTTGGGGGCTACTCCAATCATCAGAACTATTTGAGATATGTAGCTATGACACTTTTCATTAATAACCAGGTGAAAGCTGAATTCAATGAGAAGATTAACATGGATTTGAATATTCTTTTAAAATTTGCAGAAGCAAAAAACTCATTCAGAAGATTAATCCCGAGTTTTAAGTTTGTTGGGCTTTTTTAGTTGTTAGGAATTTATATTTACTTAAAACTCAGAACCGCTTTTTTTTTTTTCCTTCACCTTCTTGAAAGGCATGTCTACCTAAGTCTATAACAAGTTACATCATTTTAACCATGCTTTCATAAGCTTTCAATTCCACAGAAATCTCAAAAAATTTCATTGTAAAAATATATATCACAACACAATAGAACTGTATTATTATGGTTAAACAGGACTGATAGCCTCAGTGCTTCCATATAAACACTTGGAAATATATTTGTGAAAATTTACATCACCTAAGAGAGCAGTAATTTTCCAAAATGGTTGTCCAAACATGTTTGATTTCTTTGTTGTCCATGTCCTTCAATTGTTACATGACCTCGACATTATCTGATTCAAAGTGAAATAGTGGCAATATTCTAAATAGGGTGTCATTGTCTCATAACGAGCATGGGCTTTTTAGTTGAATCACTCTTGGTTCCTAATCCATCTCTGACATTTATTAGCACTTTGAATTAAGAAAATTAAAACATTTTGGGGTGACTGGGTGTCTCGGTCGATTGAGCATCTGCCTTTGTCTCAGGTCATGGTCCTGGGGTACTAGGATCAAGCCCCAAGTCTGTCTGGCCCTCTGCTCAGCAGGAAACCTACTTCTCGCTGTCTGCCTGCCACTCCCCCTGCTTGTGCTCTCTTTGTCTCTCTGTCAAATAAATAAATAAAATCTTTAAAAGAAGGAAAGAAAATTAAAACATTTTAAGCATCAGTTTCCTCAACTTTAAAATCAGTGTAAAACTATCCATGTTTCAGGCTCTGTACATGAATTAAGCAGAATAAACTCTATAAAACATATGACATGAAATGCTTAGTAAATAAAATCTATTACTAAGCATTATTACTGCATTTTATAGAAAAATGAAATAATACATATTGATGGCTTCCCATTCTTTCATTTTTACACATAAAATAGGATGTCAATACATTTCTGGGTGCATATAAATTTAATTAATTGTTACGAAATCTGGGCTCAAACTATCAGCACCAAAGCAAGATGGGATTACCTCTATTAAATTTATGCTCTTATCAATATTTGGCTCTCTTTCCTGCACCCAGGTTTTTCAGGAGAAAATAATTCCATCACTGAGACTTCGGGTATAAAACATCTGAGAAAATGTTTGAAAAGGTGGCTCTGGGTCCACACATTTGATTGACACCCTGAAGTCTCACTATTAAATTTGGTGAGGCCAAGTTCACTTCATTGAGGTCAGAGGTAGGAGAAACATTTTTATAATCATAGCAATTAAAAATAACCACTGCTACTGCAAATATATTAGTAATTTAAAATATACCAGAATCACAAGGAATGGTTTTCTGATTATATGAAAATCTAGTATAATACAAGTGACAAGTGCACACCTTGAAATCGTATGAAATCTGCTATTTGGTCATCAGGGTTTTGCCAAATAACAAATATCTACTTTTCTCTCATATAAAAACGGAGTATTTGTTCCCACTCTTTAAAATCCTTAGAACATCTTTCTTCCCACTGTTAGGTGCCCTTTAAATACATAGCATTTTTGTATGAAAAAAAAGGCAATTGTCACTTACTGAGAGAGAAATGGTGTAGATCCCCAAATTAATAAAACGTACACAGTACTTTTTGCCGCACTTTTGCTGAAGACTAGCAAATATTTTAACAAGTGGAGATAAAGCTCAGGTCCGTGCCTACAACACGTTCTCAGCACCTCATCGGAATCTGGAGAAAGGGGGTTATTTAGAGTTCAAAATCAGGCCAGCCCCCTCCCCCGCCAGATTAAACGCAAGGGTGAAAGAGGTCTTTCATATTTTGAAAAAAATAAATAAATCCAGTGCATGTGAAATGGGAACTAAAAATATTATGTGGGTAACAATTATTTGATAGATTGAGTATAACATTTCAGGGAATATGAAAGCTATAATAAATTCAGTCAAATTGGTTCAAATATAATTATGTCAATTATACTTCACAGAAGCCTGTGCTCCAGGTCCACGGCCAGTGGCTTTATTGTTTGTAATATGCCAGTCTACGCTTTGTCTCGATTATACAAATGGAAATTCTCTTAGGATCTTATAATGCACAAAGCAAATTCATGCTCAAGATATATTCTTTCAACTATAATCTAATGGGCCTAAATCACCTTCAAATAGGGCTGATTAATAAGTAATATGTTTTGTTTTGCATTATATTTGGAAGTCTTAGAAAATATTTATTATTCAGCGTGAAATCACACTGTTGTTTTCCTCCATGAATTGAGCCACCAGGCCTAGATGCCATTAGTAACTAAAATACAGGTAACCAAAGAACACACTCAGGGGGAAAGCCATTGTGAAAACTGTTTCTTTTAGCATCAATTTATTTTGTTTGTGCTTAAAAAAAAAAAAAGCTTATCGATAATTATGGCCCATGAAAATGTTTATTGTTCCCAATAATATTTCAGCTGATGGGATGCTCTTATTTTTGAGATCACAAACAACAAATCTACCAAAATCAATATTCCAAGAAGAATTTATTAAAGGAATAATATACTCACATTACAAGATGAGAGAAGATAAAGATGTATTTTTAAATCACCAGGAACATCATTTGCCAACGTAGAAATGCTGTTTCTGTTCTTGCTCTCTTATATTAAGTGGATTTGATAGGGAAAGATGTGTGAAGGAATGAAAGACAATTAATTAGCCATCATAATATTTCAAGAACTGAATTTTAAACTTGGCATGGTCAATTAGGCTCAATTTATATGCAGAGATTACACACAGTGTTGTTTCGAATAAATAGAAAATATATAAACACATATAAATATATTCTCATGTCCATGATTTTCAATTGTGTGACCTTGAAAAATACATTTTAAAACATGTTGAGATTTACCAAATTTTAATATTAGAGCCTAAACCGAAATAGTACATATACACGCATTAATCAAAAAAGCCATACATTGCGTGCATTCTACAAAGATTAGTTTATTTTCACTTTCCGCAGGGGGAAAAAACAGATAGTTTTCTTCTATGGCTTCCTAAACATCCGGGAAAATGAAACCTCCATATAAATAAAAATCACAATATTTCACATGGCCCCATTGTTCAACAGAAACGGCCCGTCGCGTGCTGAGCAAATGAAGTTCCATTTTGCACTGTAAGCCATTCTGGGGTTATGAGACTATGGCATTCTATGTCCTTTGTTGTAGGAGGGCTATTGCTAGGTTTTCTGGTAGAGGACGTATTTCACATCCTGGGAAAGTCTGGGCAGCGGTGGGAGAACCCTCCAGCCAGCGCACTGCGGGGCGGTGGATTCCTTCCCCACACCCACCTGTCCTAACCCGCAGTCCCGCAGCAGAGGCGGTAGCCAAGGCTGCCCGAGAGAATTGTTGGATGAACTCAGAGTTGCTAGAGTCAGCTTCAACGTTCTTTTCTCTGCCGTCATGTATTTTTGGTCGTCTGGAAGCTAAACCAAAACCAAAAACAAAACCCAGCGCGATTTTAAGCTCATCCCTCCACCCACCCACCCTCACTATATCCCCGTCTTGACCACTTCTTCTTTAGGTGGAATCGGGATTGCAAACGATAAAAGGGAAACACATTTAGTTCATTTTAAAAACGTACACTGTGGTAGGTACCAATCCGCACTGATTTTACATGTCTCAGAAACAAATGTAAATTTACGAGGGAAAACGGCAGCAAAGAAAGTGATTTTCGCCTCTAGCGCCCAACCTTTATTGGCAATTGCTTAACTGCATTTCTCAAGATTAATTAAGTGTATCTCTCAAGCCAGCCACCTACAAAAATGTGGGTAAAAGGAAACATGTTTCCAGCAACTTCCATACCAGCGAGTGATTTAAAACTCTACGCATGGACCCGTAACATCCCGTAATTTACAAAACCCAGACTTTGGGAACGGAAAGCTCTGGAGGGCATGCTGCAAGTTTGGAGAGAGCCCTCACTCTGTGCACCTTGACCTCCTGAACCAAAGCTGACGGCCAGTCAATTGCAAGCCTTCAGTTGCACTCCGGTCCAAAAGCTGACATGTGAGCATTAGCTATGGTGACAGGCTGCTCTAACTTGGCTGTCATCTGGCCCATTTTCTACACAAACCATCAACATAATTCACTCTAAAGGGCTCTCTGAGAGGGCCTAATGCTTTTTCTTTCTTCCCTTGTACATTGCAGAATTTAGGACAGCTTATTTTAATTTGATGACCTGCACTATGATCTAATAAGGGACAGCTGTGGCAGCTAAGTCCCCAGGCTATCTATTGTCAATTAGAATGAATCCTAAATAAACTCCCTTCATTCTAAACTTGACCCATTCTTGAACGGTAGACAAAAATGGCACTTAGAGAAGGAAATGTGGGGAAGCGGAAGAAAGAGCCGATGGAATGGAAAAACTATGAAAGAGAGGACTCTTCGAATACAATTAAAAGGGTGAGCAGTGATAATGACATTTGGATGTCACATAATTGCTATTGAAATTTTGGTATTGTGGACGATATCCATGGGGGAGCACAAAGAAATATCAAGCTGTCAAAAAGAATGTATTGTGTTATCAGAGTGAAGCTAAAAATAAATGTATTTTATGTGAAAAAGATAGTCCTGATTCAAATAGAGAAGATAAAATGGCCTAGGGCAGCGGATTACAAACCCTTTCTGTCTGTTATCCATAGTAGATAAACATTTTCCAGGAAGGCCTACGACACGGGGACACAAATCCATACAGATCTGCTAAAACAAATTCTCCCGAAATAATCCTTATTTTCCCTGGTGTGATGAATTCTTAGTTTGTATTCTGTTCTCTCCTCCCTCACATTAAAAAAAAAAAAAAATGCTGATCACAGCTCACCAAATTGATTTTGCCACCCTCTCAACAGTCAGAACCCACGGTTTGAAAAATAGTCTTCCAGAACCAAGGGAGTAAATACAAAAAGGAAATTTCCAAAGAGTATTTTAAGCATTTTGAAATACTGATAATCAGAGGGGATTTAACAGCCCAATGAAGAAGCCAAAGTGTATTATTACCGCATTGTTGATGGCTTCCCTGAGTGTGAAGGGCACAGTGGAAAGCGTAGAGAGGCAGGAAACATCGTAGTGTGTGACTGGGATCCTTAAGCGTAGCTGTGGATTATTTTCTAAGCACTTTTGACTTACGTAGATAAAATATGAAGCGATAATTTCTCAGCGTCCTTGGCAACCCTCCTATGAATGAATACTGCAAGTGATCATGGACGCCATAAATAAAATCAAATACAAAGGAACCTAGAGTGGGAGTAGATAGAAGCTGAACGTTTCTCCCCTTTTGGGTGAAATCTAAGACTTTTAAAGGGACTTTTAAAGTTTGCCAGAATTATATTGAGATTGCACGACAGTTTTGAAAGCTATCGTTAAGGGCAGAATTGACAAGTAGAATTGTTGAAAGGGATCAGCTTTCCCTGGTGGAGAGCCCAGTCTGTCAAAGAGTGCTGGCAGTTTCTCACCATTCGCTGTGGACACCTTTATTTGTCTCTCAGGCCGACCCAGGAATAAGCTGAAGTTAGGCTAGCTGGCTGTCCCGAGGAGCCTCAGCCCGCCCGTAAAAGATGCCTTTGAAGTCCACCTTTCTGGAACTCATTCTCCTCAGCCTCGTGGGGTCGAGAGCCTAGAATTTATTTGTAGTCCCCTCAGCCTGAAGGATCTCTAGAGCCCTTATTAATGGCTAGGTCTTAAATTCTGAACATTCTGTCTTTACTCAAGTGCATGTAAGCTACTCTATCACTACTTTTGCCTTCTTTTACGTTAAAAAAATAAAAACTGTCAAGAAATAAGAAATGGGGTTATATCTAAGCAGCAAAGTCTAAATATGATTTTTAAAAGTTGCAATCCTAATCTTAGATTTTTCCAAATTACAGATGCCAACTAAAAGGTGTTTTTATTGTCTCAATCATCCGCCAAAGTGGAAATGTCTCCGGGGAAGACAATAGATTTTGATTATGTTTCTCCTTATATTGAAAATGGAACTCATATTTCATAAGCAAAACTACAGGTGAGAAACACCCATGTATACATTTATATGTCTCTATCATGTTTTGGGGAGGAAAAGTTTTACTCTATTCATCAGCGTTCTTTTGGTTAATGTAAGAATTAAATTGACATGAGATTAACAGGACAAAACCGAATTCAGTCTTGTATGTGTGGGAACACTGTAAGCAAGCAGCCCCCAGACAGTCAAGCAATTGACTTTTATATGCTGCCCAGAGCTAAGAAGAAGGGAGTAGGGGGTCTGGGACTTCAAAGGGAAGGAAGACAATTGACAGGAGAAGAAAAAGAGTGAACATTTGGTAAACAAATATTTGCTGGGCGTTGCAGAGACAACAGGACTCAGAGAGGAATTTTAACAGACTGTGCTAGGTTCTTGCCCGTCTACCGCACCTAGTTCGTATATTATACTGCACTTTCTATGGTAATAGCTCCCTTCCTGGAACAGATCCTCCGTCTAGATTCTTCCAAGCATTCGGGGGGGAGGTAAGAAAACATTTCTTGAGACTTCTGTCTTTAAAAAATAATCAGCCTAAAATACTCCACGTGTCAAGAAGACACATCTGGGGGTGGCAGATTGGCTCCCCTACGCATGCCACCAAATGATGACAACAGCAGTAACAACAGAGATGAAAGAAACCAGTTCCCAACTAACATCCTGAGAGCAGCGATGGCTGGAATGGCGAAAGGATCCTACCAATCTTCAGAGATGACATTGTCAGTAGTTGGAATTCACAGGAATTTGGTAGTGAAATTAGCTCTCACTATCTGGCTATGTGTGAGCGGTGCCGACTTGCACAACCACCCTGAGACTCTCTGAACACTCAGTTCTCCTACGCATCTTGACCCAGAGATGTAACAACTATGGGCATAATTTAGTGACACGTTATCGAACCTGGTTTATTCTCTTTGATAAGGGAGCAGAAGGCAAACTGAGGACAAAGCAGAAGCTGACACCCCACAACCCCCCCACCCCCATGGGATGTATGTGACATTCCTCAGGCACTCCTGGATGCCCTAAAACTAAGGAAAGGAAAAACAAATAGTTAACTTACAGAGATCGCAATCCTGCAAAACAGGAGTCTCTGTCATTTACAAATGTCTTGGCAATCTACAAGAACAAAGCATTTCTATCAATAACCTAGCTTCCAGAAGGAAACATAGTTACAATTAAATGTCCTTATAACCAGCAGCCCATTGACAGATACTTGATGTAGGCAGAGTGTAATGTTCCTCCAGGAAGTTCCCAACTATCTTATTGTTAATGCCTTGCAGAGGGAAAAACAACCTTAACTTGACTATGGCAAGGCCTCCAGTATCCTGTGAGTTTTCTTTAACATATGAAAATCTCCCTTCTTCCTTATCTCCCCCAACCCCATGGTATATAGTCAGCCACCCCTCACAACCCGGGGCAGCAGCTCTTTCTGCCCACAGGTCCTGTCCCGGTGCTTTAATAAACCACCATTTTGCACCAAAGACGCCTCAAGAATTCTTTCTTGGTCGTCAGCTCCGGACTCCACCCCACTGAACCTCCCTTGTATTCCAAGACTCCATCATCTTTGGCTATTTATAATTTTCTCCTCACAACTCACTGCTTATCTTGGGACCTCCATCGAAGTAATAAGAACCCGAGTCTTTCACAGGTCCTCAAATCTGAACCAAAGCAAATTATGGAGATTAAGAAACACCTCATGCAATTATTATCTATTTTTCTACCTTCGCATCAGTAATGGAAATAAAAACATAAATGTAATGCTTTAATTTATGAAAACGGGCAGGAAGCCAATCTAGATATTTCATTATTAGTGATAAATAATGAGTGAAAGAAACCTAAAACCTTGCTGTTCATTCTTATTTAGGAGTGTTCAAAAATAAAGACTAAGCCACACAGATACACACACACACACACACACACACACACACACACACACACACACACACAGTTTAAATAAGAAGCCACAACCTATTTTTAAACTGTGAATTACCCTCAATGTTTTGTTCTCTCTTTTTTTTTTTTAATGTAAGGTGAAAATAACCATAACTTTTGGTGTCAGAAAAAAAGCCTCTAATATCAAAACCTAGACTCACCCCTATTCAACACTAGGTGAAGAATTACAGCAATGGTTAGGAACTACATTGTATCTTCTCAGTGGAATCTATGTAGCCATTAAATACAATGAAGGAATCAAAATATCCAATCACTGTGATGTACACCTGAAACTATTAGCATATTGCATGTCAGTTATACTTTAGGTTATGACACAGAGTTAAGTGGAAACGAAAACTAAAAATAATACGGTGTCAGCATCTAAAAACAATGCATATAAGGATAAAAATACATCAACCTATTTAAAGGGAACCCTTTGTGTGGTAACATAATGGATAATTCAACTTGCTTAAAAATATTAAAAGCATTTTATTTCCAAGTGAATTGCAATGCATACATACTGTTATTCATGTGTAAGATGACTTCATAATCAAAGTAAAACACATTTAAATTTTCAAGTCCCCAACACCTTTGTATGCAAGACATGCATATAAATTCTATTTTCCCACAAAATATAAGGCTAACAAAAGTGGGTAATTCAATAAGTGTTACTGAAAACAGCACTGTGATGCCGTCTGAGGGGTAGAGTATTAAGACTGATGTTTCCAAGTGTGGATGGAGATGATGCGGGGGCATAGAAGCCCATCTATTGCTAGTTCAATTATAATTTGCTAAAACCATTTGGAAGAGAACTTTGACAATATTTGGGCAAGTTGAAGATTCAACAATTCCATTTTTAGGAATATATTCTAGAAAAGCGATCCCACATATGCAGAATGAGAACTGTAGAAGTGTTTCCCTTGCGGTATTATGTGCAATAATAAAAAACCTTGGAAATTTTACATCGTATCTCATTAGAGGAATGAATGAATAATGTATCATGAATTCAAACAAAGAAAAGCAACTGAAATGAGCAAATTTGATCTTCATATCAAAATGAACAAATCTTGAAAACAGTATTGATTGTGAAAGCAAGTTGCAAAAAGATGTTGCTATCATGATAGCATTTACATAAATATTTTTTTAAACACTGCATATCTTTATCAATACCAACAACCAATACAGGCAAAGGTAAAACAACTTATGGGTTGAGGCTACACCTAGGAAAGGAAAGACTGAAGTGGCAGAGAATAAACCTGCAAGAAAATTAACCACTTTAAAAAAGCTGAAATAATCACCTTACAAATTCAGCCTTTATTTTATCTGAGCTGAAACTCTGTGGGCATCTGTTACACAGTCTCTCTGCTTTTCTATATGGTTGAGACAGTTTGCACTAAAAATAAACTAATTCTATAAAACTTTAAAAGTTTACAGCTAAAATGAATTCAATAGTAACTTTAAATATTTAATGTTTGCTGTGAGAGTTTTATCCCGTATCTCACAAGAGTGTTATGTAGGGGAGGTCACATCTGAGAAGTGCTTGTTTACAGTAAGTGCAATAAAAGGAGAAGTCATTTCCACACACACTGTAAATTCAACCGGAATTCTCCTTGTGTTTCCTTTTGTTTTCTGCACGAGAATCCACGTAATTGGTGCAGTGCACCGCGTTATAGACCCTGTAGCCTGCTAAGCTACCACGGAGCTTACCTTGCACTCTGTGCTGTGCCTTTTAGAAAGGACTTCCTTTAGGGCGACTCTCCTCCTTGCGTGCCCTGTGACCTTTTAACAACTGGACCCAAGGTCAATTAGTCTACTTCCCAGAGAGAACAAGTCCACCTAGTATGATTGTGACAAAAGAAGAAAAAATCATTTGACAATGACACAATAGTTTCCTAAATTACTTCAGAGCTTAAAAAGAAATAACACGCTAGACCATCCTGCAAATGCGTTGTTCTGAGTGTCGGAATAATTAAACCTCTATTTTGGCCTAAGACTTTTATTTTAAATGCAGGAGTACATTAGGAAAACTGCTTTGGATGGTGGTCTTTCCCCATACCATAAGTAATAAAGATTTGGAACGTGATCATTTTTAAACTCCTCTATACAACTGATTTCTTTCTTTTTTTTTTTTTTAAAACATTTTATTTATTTATTCGACAGAGATAGAGACAGCCAGCGAGAGAGGGAACACAAGCAGGGGGAGTGGGAGAGGAAGAAGCAGGCTCATAGCGGAGGAGCCTGATGTGGGGCTCGATCCCAGAACGCCAGGATCACGCCCTGAGCCGAAGGCAGACGCTTAACCGCTGTGCCACCCAGGCGCCCCTATACAACTGATTTCTTAAAGGAAATACTCTCACTTCCTTTTTTGTGCATGAACGATATCAATACATTTGCATCTGTTTACGTCAACTGGGAATTTTACTTGTTTCAGGCCGGCACTATCCCCAAAACTACTTACAAAATAGAAATGAATTTTATAGAAAAGAGACTCGAAACTTAGAGAAGTCTGACTTCCTGCACTAGGATTCCATAGCTCTAAGGGGCACGCTGTGAGGCAGGGTCCATCGTGATTGACCAGGATGCTCATTGTTCATAACGTACGTTATGTCGTGAACAGCTGGTGCCATGAGACCTGCACGGGGCACAGTCTACGCACATCTGCCCCCCTGCCTCTTCCAAGCACAGAGTCCAAACTCAACTGACAGGCTCTTGGCATATCACAGCCAGATGGACCGGAACTCTGTAATCTCTACGTGGGCCCTATAAATACTTAAAATTTATATTCTATAAATACTTAAAAGAAAAAAAAGAATGGGGCTCCTGGGTGGGTCAGACAGTTAAACATCTGCCTTCGGCTCAGGTCATGATCCCAGGGTCCTGGGAATCAAGCCTGCTCCTTGCTCAGCGGGGAGTCTGCTTCTCCCTCTGCTCCTCCCCCTCTCCACTCCTGTTCTCTCTCAAATAAACGAATGAAATCGGGGCATCTGGGTGGGTCGGTCCTTAAGCGTCTGCCTTCAGCTCAGGTCATGATCCTGGCTTTCTGGGATCAAGCCCCGCATCGGGATCCCTGCTTTGCTGGGAGCCTGCTTCTCCCTCTCCCACTCCTCCTGCTTATGTTCCCTCTCTCGCTGTCTCTCTCTCTGTCAAATAAATAAATAAAATCTTTAAAAAAAATAAATAAAATCTTAAAAAAAAAAGGAAAGAAAAACCAGTGACCACTGACCTGACCATCTTGCCAGTCATGATGAATCTGTGAGATGGCATTTCTTCTCCTAGCTTTGTTATAATGGATAAGACAATTGACAACACATATTTAGGTGTTGATATGAAATCACTATATGATAGATAGATAGATAGATAGATACAGATATTAAATGTTATCTAATAATATATATGGAGGTATTGACATTATCTATCTATATATACATTGTTCCACTTCACTTTTATGAAAGACCTACATTAGTACCTGTTTTTGCTAATTGAAAAAAATCCAAAGAGGAATTTCACTTTTGTGATAAAAAGGGGAAAGTAAAAATAGCATTCAGTGTTTGTTTTGCAGCAAGCCCTCACAGAGGCAGAACACAGGCCACGCAATGTGCCCTGAAGTTCCTTCCCCGCGACCTACACACAGCATCTCTGCATCCAGCCACCAGAGCCCTGAAATGTATCTGTGAGCATCTGGGCTTTATCTCCACTTATTTTGTGCATCTGTTAGCGAGATGTATCCTAGGGTCTCCAAACAGCCTAACCGAGGTTATTGCTTGGGTCTGAAAATGTTCAAAATTTTTTCCATGTGAAGTCATGGTGATGGCTTCTTCACTTTGTGACGTGTCGGCTTACAAAATGTCTCACAGGAACACTCTACTGTGGGACAGTGGGGGAAACCTATATATATATATATATATGATGTCAATGATATTTAGGTATTAACCAGGCCCAACAGATAATGTAAATGTGTATCTGTTCTAAACCCTAACATTTAAGTCCATTTATTAGTTTTGGTAGCAGCTGAATTTTACGAGCAATCCTATTTAAGAATAGAAGTTGTTATTCTGTATTCTTATCATTTCTGTATCAATCTGCATGACTAGTTTGGCTTTTCCAGTCAGGTCCCCATGATTTTTTTCTACTTGTTGTTTCCAAGGCCACCATTATTTTCCTGACGTGTGTGAACAGACTATAGAAACACCTCCTACTATAGGGAAAGAGGGGTTTCGGAAGGAGAATTGTGAAAAAAGTATTATCTTTAGAAGGTTAACCTTGAAACCAAGGATTTTAGCTCCCACTGGTATCTTTTTTTGCCGTGGTATAGTCTATAGAGCTTATATTTCGACATCATGAATGTATTACATACCAAAACAGTTTGCAAGAAGTTATTCATTTAGCTGGCTTTTCAAGGTCAAGGAGTAGCAGATATGTAAGGTCCCTTACATAGTATCTGTGTTCGAGTGCATTCTTCTAGAACTTTCACTACTTAGAAACTCAAATCTAGATACCATTTCTAGCACCTTCTGGACTGGGCTGGCCACGTGATTAAATTATGGCCCAGAATTTGTAAATGGAGATTTGCTGGAAGAAATGTCCCTCTACATAATGGAAGTCGAGGGGAAGGAAGGACCTCAGGCCCTCCCATGCCCCCTCTGTCAGGTACTCAGGGATGACCCCCGGAGATTTAACAGGACATTGAGGATAGCAGCAGAAAGTCTGGGCTCCAAGATGATCTTCTTAACTAGCTGCACCTCCCTTGGTCTACCTACTTCACGGCCTCTGGTCAGAAAAGAAAAATTATCCCCTACGTCGAAACCTACTTCTAGTCAGGGTTTCTACTGCGGGTAGTGGAATGCAATCCTAACTCACAGCCAAAATCACCCCACCCAATTTGTAGATGAGAATTAGTATTTCCTATGTATACTCCTCTGACATTTTTCTATATAATACATATAAGCTATAATTATTTAGGTTACATCTGTTCCTATCTTTACTAAATGCATCTGAGGCATGTAGTTTTTCAAGAGAAAAATGCTAGTATGAGCAAATAACTATCCCCTGATTCAAACAGATGGTCCAGTCAGGAGCATGGTGCACAGGAGAAAATCATCTCGACATAATTCTCCGTGATGGCCAGTCCTTCCAAGTTTTTGCCCATATCATTAACACAGATATCATGTTGATAAGGAAAGATATATAGTGCTCTTTTAAAAGTTGCTTTTCAAAGATTTTGGCTCTATGTCCGCTCCTTTATTGTATCCATACCCAATCTTTGACAAATTTGGCCGGAATTTTGTTTCTCTCCCATTCAACGCCCTGCAATGCCTCAATCTCAGTATTGTGAAGTGTAACCTATGCTGGATTAAGAAAAGTAGAGTTAAAGGAGCTCACCATTCATTTCTTATAGACATGCGTTTTCCCCCATTTCCATTCTGATATTACTTTCCTGTGCTATAAATATCTCTCACTTCATGGAATAATTTTTCTTACACTTTATTTTTTATATATATTTTACTTTTTTTCCATTTTTAAAATTTAAATTTAATTGATTAACATATAATATATAATTGGTTTCAGAGTAGAAGTCAGTGATTCTTACATTTTAAAAGTATATTGCTAAAGTTTCATGTAACAATCACCTTAGCTGTGTTGAGAACAGCAAACCATGTTCTATAATGTAGTTGTGATATTGTTACAATTCACACCCACCGCCTGACTACTTCGGTGCACACCCTGCTCTCACTGTGCTTTTTTGTTTGTGATGTCAGTGGATGGCCTGGATTATACTACAGCCCTGAATCATAATCTGACTGTGTTCTCTGAGCCTTCTCTGTTCCAGGTTACCTTTCAGAGACAGGAAGACAGACCAGTCTCTGCAAACATAGCATCATTTCTCTTCGGCTCAAAAAGAAACATTATTTGTCTTGCTATTTTCAGTGAAAAGCCAGATGTAAGTGAAAGAAAGAAAAAAGATTTCTAATTGCTGTTAAATTTCTCCTTCTTCTTCTTCTTCTTCTTCTTCTTCTTCTTCTTCTTCTTCTTCTTCTTCTTCTTCTTCTTCTCCTTCTTCTTCTCCTTCTTCTTCTTCTCCTTCTTCTTCTCCTTCTTCTTCTCCTTCTTCTTCTCCTCCTCCTCCTCCTCCTCCTCCTCCTCCTCCTCCTCCTCCTCCTCCTCCTCCTCCTCCTCCTCCTCCTCCTCCTCCTCCTCCTCCTTCTTCTTCTTCTTCTTCTTCTTCTTCTTCTTCTTCTTCTTCGTGGGGTGAAACAGGAAACCGCAGAATAGTACCAGGAAGTAAATATTAAAAACCTATTACTTCTTTTTCATTTAGAAAACTTTATATTACAAAGAGAATGAATTGCAGAAACATAACTGTGACATAGTTTCCTGAGATCTTTATGGCTCAAAAATGTCCAAACCGAACCATCTACGTTATAATTTCATGCACCTGCAAATTAACATACTTCATTTTCCTCAATAAAAACAAAGTTTATCCATTTCTTGAGTGTTTTTTTCCTCTTAGTGGAAAGCCCCACACCTTTCTATAAAGATTAACTCAGATACCCTACAATTAAACTTGGATCGGTAGTTACGTAAAATTTGACGTGATACATCAAGTATCAATATTTGAAGGCATTTTACTTTATTACAAAAATATGGAAAGGCTTTATATACGATGCTGAAGTATTTATGAAGACTGATCTTAATGACACCAAGAAAGATACTTCTGCAAATGCATAAAATAATAAGTTTAATAAAGAATAATTCATGACAGGTTTAATATAGCATATAACCTATTTATATTTCAGAATATTGTATTTATATCTTCTTGGAATTTACATGATAAGTCACAGACTCAAAACTTTTTCTTGACAGTTAATATTGCTGTCATAGTCAACCATAAATTAATCTAAAATGTGTGATATATTCTTATTTACCCATCTCATCTTCCATGAAATGAAATTCCTGGATTTCTCCATTCTGAATTTGACTCTAAATGCTGAGAATTCTAATCAGCAATCTAAGTGGATTCACAAGTTTGTAATCTGGACCTCAGCCACCCTGTGTCAGACCACCACAAAGGCCACCTGCTCTTCCCTTAAATGTTGTACAAAATGTTCAAACTGGAGACTCTCTAGACCCTCCCTGGGTCCATAAGCTAATTTAGATTTCTATAAATGGCTTTATGTGTGAAGATTATTGTAAGTTTCCCCAGGTGGGACTGTGGGCTGGCTGTTATTATTTCGAACGTTATTATTTTTTTCTTATTGATTGCAACACTGCAATAATTCAAGCCCCTTGAATTCATGCTAAATATAACCTTATCTAAATTGAGTCAAAACTCAGGTTTTATGTTACAAAATGGCATAGGATACATTCGAGTGAAAAATCAGCACATTGTTAAAAATGACAGATACGAGACAGGTTGTTTTCTGATGGATTGAAAGAAAGAAAAAGATAATAGAAAAATGGATAACCTCAAGAGAAAATAGGAATGAGGTTGATATGTCACGCTGCTTCTCGCCAGATAAAACCTGTAGTTTGATCAACAGTATTTCTCAAATTAGCAAAGATTAACGAGACGGACAGGCAACCAGCAGGGACACCAACCACCACGACGCTGGTCCTCACGGTAGACTTCCAGACTCTGACACTGATACCCGCTGTGTGACTTTGAGATGGTTCAGTCTCTCCTTGTCTATTTTTACTGATGCACATCATTACATTGGTGAACATGTTTCTATTTCTTACTGAGAAACTGTAAATGAACTCTAATTCACAGAGAATCCACAAAATACCTATACAATTGTCATGTGTAATAACTTTGGACTTTCACATTTTTTTAATCCAGGAAACAACCTCAGGAGAACTGGTGCTACTACTTGCCATGAATAAAAACAATTTTAAAATACTGAAGGGCCACCTGGGTGGCTCAGGCAGTTAAGCATCTGCCTTTGGCTCAGGTCATGATCTCAGGGTCCTGGGATTGAGCCCCACGTTGGGCTCTCTGCTCAGCAGGGAGTCTGCTTCTCCCTCTCCCTCTGCCCGCCCCTGACCACCCAGCTCATGCTCTCTCTCTCAATTTCTCTCAAAAAAAAAAAAAAATCTTAAAAAAAAATACTGAAGTAATAAGAACTAAACACTAGATCTGATCTTCAGACATCACCATACTCATCAACATGTGAGACTTTCCCAGCAATAGAACCAGCTCTTCCTTGCTTTGTGTTTTGGATACTAAAAGGTAGAGAGCAATCTCCTTGTGAAGGACTGACCATCCCCTGCAGACAAAGAAGCCATGGCTCCCTGTGGCATAGAGTTTCCTGCTCCCTCACCTTGCTGGGTGCTGGGCTGTGACTCAGTCCCTCCGTAGCTAGGGGCTCAGGTAAGAGAAGGAAGGGCAGGCATTCCAAGGCTTCACCTCCTTCCACCTTCCTCCTTTCCTCTTGTCTTGTTCCTCCACGTCTCAGGGAAATCGACTACAGCTTGCCTCTCTTAATAACCTCAGCACACCTCAATCTTCTCAATCTTTGCCATTAAGCCCTAAGTGGGAAGTGACCCAATACAACTCCCTCAATTTACCTTGGAACAAGTGGAGGTTTAGTGGGCAAGAAGTAAAGAGCAAGGAAGAGCAAGCTCTCTCTCCCACACCGCAGGTACGAAGGCGTACATTTTATGATGCACGCCGATGAAGAAACAACACTTTAGAAATGTCTGCAAAATGAATACGGAGAGTTATACTTGCTTTTGAGAAAATTCCGTGTTTAAATAAAAATGGTGTTCTTTGTCATTCATTTTATTTATAATTAGATATTTCTTTTTTGAAGATTATGTGAAGAATGCCAGTCATTTAAAAGTCTCAGATTTTCTGCTGAAATAACAGTAACTAAATTTTTATTTACCAACTTTTACTTTTTATCACTTTCATTTTTTAAAACAAATTGAGAGTGCTGAAGGGGAAGAAGCGGTCAAAACTGTTCGCGTATCCAGAACATCAGAGCAACCTTTGAATTAGAGATCATCTCTTCGCTTAAAGTCGTGGAGTATTTTTCTAGTTCTCAGAGTACAAGCTCAAGTCCTACAAAATCCTCAGAGTCTTTTCTTTCACTTCTCCCTTTTCCCCCTTAACCCAGTGACTTCATCTGCGGCCACTGCCTCAGTGTCCCCAACCCCAGAGCACTGACCACATGCCTTTTACTTCCTCCTACCAGCCACAGTCCCAGCTTAGTGCACTGACCCTACTTTGTACTCAGTCCATCACATGACCAACTTCCTCACGTCCTTCAAATCCTAAATCAAGGGCTTCCTTTTTTAATGAAACCTACCCCGACCACCCTACATGTGTTTGTGCATTAGACCTGCTCTATTTCTCAGAGCAGGATGCCTCAGACTCACAACTGTCCTTGTTTGAAAAAAATATATAATAATAACAGGGTTGCCCGCCTTATAACCAATACAACAACAGACTTTTGGTTGAAGTATAAAGTGCTTTTTGGCAGAAGTAAAAAATGGAAACTACTTAATGACACGAGCATTGGACAGGAAGCATGTGTGCAAATCACTGCATTTGCAATGAATAAAGTCACCCAAAAACATGCAATCCTAGGCAACAATCATGTCTTTCTCTGTCACTTAGCCTTTTGCCTGCGGTGCATTTAGGGATAATTACAGTACAATTATTCACCTGCATCAAATTTGAAGCACCGCTTAATGTTTACCACAAGACTTCAAAATGGATATTTAACTCATGATTGATGGGATAGTAATTATCAAATTTCTCAATCTTGTTCCAAATAAATAAAATGTCCAAATAAACAAACATCAGAAAATACAGTTGATTTCTGCTAAAACTCCAGGCAAATGGCAAAGTCTTGGGATAAGCAAGGTACTTTGATTAACAAAAGATCAGTCTAAAAAGTGGCTTCAAAATCTTTAAAACCAATCATAACTTCTATTTTTATTTTGCATCTCCAGTATTCATGAAATGATTAAACTGGAAAGATAAAAAATTGACCAAGGATTTAGCTGACAAAATATTATGGAACTCTCTAACCAAATTTGTATGGCACTAGATAAGAAAAATCTCCTAAAATGTATATTTAACACATACCTAAAAACACAAAGAAGTCATTTCTTACAGAGCAAAAATAGATTGGGATGCAAAAACTTCAATAATACTTGTTACCTGATTATCTGTCTTAGTAGATTATTTTCCCCATTTATTCTCTAGTAAGATGAAGTCACATATTTGTTTCACACATAAGCTGTCACTCTTACATATATGCTTTTGTTGTGCCTATAAAATGAATTTTGGCTTCCATGTAAACCTGAAAGGCAAAACAGCAACAAATATGTGATATATGTATAATTACTGAAAAAGTTTTAGCTATTATTTACAATACAATATTGAGTAATACTATTCAGTTTTGGTGCATTTGTGGGAATTTTTAACCAAGAAAACACATACAAATGATGCTGTTTTGTAAGCTCAAATGAAGATTTTATATCCCTGGTTATTGCTGATCCAACCTCTTTTATCAGAGTCTCATAAATCTCACTGAATAAGATTTAGTTACATCAATACATTGTTGGTTTTTATATGGTCTTTTGGGCTTAGAATAAAGAATAACAAAATGATATTGATTTGATTCAAGCTAGGTAAATCTTCCATGACCTTGTTGCTTAACCAAGTATAATGTTCACGACTTCTAGATTAATCTGTTTCAGAACAAATCCACATTTGTTCTTAAAATTTGAAGTATGAATGGATAATAAAATTAACTTTACTTTCTGGAGGAGAGATTACATATCCTGTTTGTATCTCCTGTTTATGAAATCTCATTTACTTATCTGTACTACTACCCCCATACAAATTTATTCAATATAAATTTTAAGTAATTTCACGGTTTTCAAGGAATAAATTGATATAGACCTGAAACAGGCAATCATTAGTAGAAACAGAACAGAAGTAAGGCGGTAACTGGTAAATAATGAGGTAAGGAAGCAAATATAAAATATATTGAAAAATTCACCATAAAATCTGGTAACCGATGTTCAAAGGCATCAAAAATCAGAAGAGGGAACAGGTGAGATAACAGAGTTACACCTTGGGTGGGTGTGCTGGTGGTGATTACACTGAAGTGGAAGTTGCAGGAGGTGGGATGGATTTGAAGAAAAGAAAATTTGGGTTTATATATTTTTTAAGATTTTATTTATTTATTTTGAGGGACAGAGGGACAGCACAAGTGCAGGGGGAGGGGCCGAGGGAGAGACAGAGTCTCAAGCAGACTCCCCACTAGGCATGGAGCCCGAAGCAGGGCTTGATCTCAGTATCCTTAGATCATGACCTGAGCCAGATCAAGAATCGGATGCTTAACCAACTAAGCCACCTAGGCTCCCCAATAAATTTGGTTTTAGATTGAAAATAAGGCACAAAGCTTGGGTGGAATGGTACACTTTTGAAACTGCAGTGTGACTGCTGAATTCTTTCTTTTGTGTCAAATCCTTAGCTCGGTCCCTTTTCAGGATGATTTTCTGCCAAGATGGAATACTGATATCAAAGAGTAATGCTAACAGAAGTACATATATGGGCAAAAGGGAAAAGAATCAGGCATGATTTGATCTAAACACCTATTCAATGAATGTTTTGGCATCCATATCATCTCAGCGAAGTTTGAATGATTTCTACAAAATAACAATATGTCTTAAAAACTTTTAGAGCTAAAATGAAGACTTTTTTTAAACATTTGTCAAATTTCACCTAGTAATATATTACATAGATAATTCCAATGTTAAAGAAGAAACTTTTGTATGCTATTGGAATAACACCTTGTAAAATGTATGTCACACCAGGTACACTATACAAATGAGAGAATATGTCTTTCAGTAATGTCCCTCTCCTGAAGCCAGTGCTTATATCTCTAAATGGATACCTCCTCCTTCCAAAACTCAAAAGACCATTATGCCTGGACTTGAGTTTCTGATTCCTCACTGGGCTGGCTCTTTTGTCTGGCCTTCATTCATCAAAGGGGCTGTACTCTGAATTACCGAGTTAAAAATAGGTACCTCCAGGTTGTATAATATTTAATATTTTTTGGCTGTTTTTTAAGGCTCAGGTGAGATAATAAATATTAAAGCAACTTACAGCCACCAAATACTATACAACCTGGAGGTACCTATTTTCTACATCCTGGCCTATACTCAGGAATCTGACAGCTATAGACCAATTTAATGGAATGAATTTCTTGCTTCTGGCTTCTGGTTGTTTGGCCAATGGAAAAGCCCAAGAGAGATCAAAGGTGTATCCACAGTCTGTCTGAATCCTTTTAATTAATGGCCACCTCTTCTGCCACAGTCATTTACATGACTCCCTTATTATGCACAGCTTTCCCTTAATCGCTCCTTCCTGGCCTCTGCAATCTGATTCTGATAATGAGCTTCGCTGGTGCAGGTCCAAGGTACTGCAAGATCTTTTATGTTTCCCAAAACCCTACTCAATACCCTACTGAATCTGTCACTTTATCAAACTGTCTTCAAATTTCTCAATTTGAATGAGCCACCTGTTTTCTGCTGGGAACCTGATGGATACAAGGAGCTGGCTTTCCTTGTCTTTCACCTTCCTTTCTCTTATTTTCTTTTTCTCCCCTTTCTCTTCCCTTTTTGGTATCTTTCTTCTTTCCTTTCTTTCTTCCCTCCTTCATTCTTTCCACTCAATTTCTATTTTGTTCCAGGGCAGAGACTTGATAGCCAATGGCCAAGAATTACAGAAACTTAAAGCTTATTATTTCAAGAGAAAAGAAAAACATAATTTTGCAAGCATTAGAGGTGCCAACTAATGGAATTTGATGGCTTGTAATGGATGGGCTGCCATTTACCAGAAGTATTCATGGGGTAGCTCTATTGCTATGATTAAGGATGTTGTTATATGCAATGAGTTGACTTTGAGATGATGCTGTATCATTTCTTTCAGTTCTAAAAATGTGTGTTTCCTAAATAACATTGTTTAATTATTTCAGACTATGCATGAGATTTCTCAAATGTTTAGAAAGTCAAATGTCAAATTGTCCAGAAATAAATCCATACATCTCTGGTCAGTTGATTTTGACAAGGATGCCAAGTCTATTCAATGGGGAAGGAATAATCTTTTCAACACTTAGTGGTAGGACAACAGGATACCCACACACAAATCGAGTTTATGAACACCAAATTCAGAAACTAAGTGAAAATAGATCAAAGCTCTAAACGTAAAAACTAAATATATACAAAATCTTAAGAGAAACTAAAGTAGTAAATCTCTGTGGCTTTGAATTTGGAAACAAATTCTTAGAAATGACCCCAGAAGTGCAAGAAACAAAATCCAAAAATAGATAAATTGGGCCTCATAAAAATTAAAACTATTACGCAACAAGGAAGACCATCGAGAAAGTGAAAGGGCAACTTACAGAGTGGGAGAAAATGTTTTCAAATCATATATCTGATGAGTCTCATATCCAGCATATATAAAGATCTCTTACAACTCAATAACAAAAACATAAATGACCCAACTTAAAAATAGGCAAAGGAATTGAACAGACACTCCTCCTCATTGATGTATAAAGAAGACAACGAAAATGACCAACAAATATACGAAAAGATGCTCAGTAAAATTAATTAGGGAAATGCAAATCAAAGCCACAATGAAATAGCAATTGAATGTACTAAGATGGCCATAACTAAAACAAAACAAAACACAATGCAACACAACAAAACACTACAACAGAAAAGAACAAGTAGTGGTGAAAATGGGAAGAATTAAGATCACTCATACGCTGTTGGTAAGAATGCAAACAGGTGCAGCTGCTGTGTAGAAAGCAGCCTGGTTGTTTCCTTGAAGAGTGAAGCATAGAATTGCCACATGACCTAGCAATTCCACTCCTATTCCTGTATACCCCAAACAGGTCATTGAAACCAACTAAATTGAAAACAGATATTCCAACAAATACTATACAATGACCACACTATTTCCAATAGCCAAATGGGAAAATGACCCAGACGTGTGTAAGTAGATGAATGGATAAACAGAATATGATGTGACCACACAATGGAATATCGTTCAGCCAAAAAAGGAATGAGTTGTGACACATGCTGCAGTGTTGATGAACTTGCTAAACATTTTTCCCAGTGAAAAGGCCAGACACAAAAGGCCACATACTGTGTGATTCCATTTAAATAAAATATCCAAAGCAGGTAAATCCATAGAGACAGAAAACTGACTAGTTGTTGCCAGAGGCCGAGGGGAGGGGAGATGTAGGTGTAGGGACTGCCTCATGGGAAGGAGGTTTCCTTTTAGGATGATGAAAATGCCTTGGAACTGGGTAGAGGTGATGGCTACATAACACTCTGAGTCTATCAAATACTACCGAATTTGTACTTTAAACTGGTTAATTTTATGTTATGGGAGTTTTACCTTGAAATAATTGATAATAAATGCCCAATCAATGCAGGTACAGTTTCTGTGTTAGTATGCTGGCTCTAAACTTTTATAGACTACATACTCAAAGAACAGATAAGTGAAAGGTAATGTTTCTCAATGAGAAAAAGACACGTCTTGTTAAAAAGGCATCTTTTTGAAAGTAATATTGTATGCCTTTATTTAAATATATAAATTATAAATTAAAGTGATCTTTTTACTATTTTACAGTAAATTGTAATGTAAATTATAAAAGACACAGTTTAAGAAATTATTCAATCAACCAAACTTCAGTAACGCTGCTGTAATATTTTATGTCATCTTATATTTTTCTTTTTCAATGGTTAATCACAATCTCAATTCATCTTGATTATTGGTGAAATATGGTTAAGATGGAATGAAATATTTTCTCCTGAGCTACCTGTTTAAGTTCAACTATGAATTTAAAAAAACATCATGTTCCAAAACATAATGCTACTATTTGTAGCTGGTTTATAACCTGATTTCTCTCTGATTCATTTTGATAATTTATTAGGATTGGCCCAATAATGACTTCGCATTGTATCCCTGGTTTCAACATACTAAAAATGTGCATTAAAGGACTGAAATCCACAGAAAGGACTGCCTGACAGCTCTCTTCTGCATCCCTGCCTTCCACTCAGGTCCTAATTGTCCCCAACTATGGGCTCAGGTCTAGCTAAGTGCTGACCTTGGTCCGGTTCACAAATCAAAGTCATTCTAGAGACTGATTCCAGGATCTGCTTGAATTCTTTCAACCTGTCATTTCAACATTCCCTAAGAATCCATTAGAAGCTTGCTCTGTGTACGTGTACGTGCACGTGTACGTGTACGTGTGTGTGTAAACTGGGCAACTTAAGACAATGACGAACTGGCATAGCAAATGTTCACAAAGATTCATGGTTTGATGGAAGCAAAAAACAAAAGACAGGTTAAGTAACCCTAATAAAATGGAATGCATTTGAATACTTGAGAAAGAAGAAAAATATAGTATTCCACTTGAAAGAAAGATACATGATAAATGCATAGCTAAGGAAAAAGTCACAAAGGAAATATGTCATGAAATGCTTCTCGAGAGATGTGTACGGGCAACAGGTACGGTAGCCCTCTTCCCTGCATGCGGCTCTAGGACTCGCATCCCCTTCCTTTCATCACTGATCTCGGACTCCGCTGCTGTACTTGGACATCTGGTCCGAATGTAGACTCCTGAACCCTCACTGGCTTTCTGTCAGGGACCTTACACTTAGCCAGACTGCCAGGATCTATTAGCTATATGTAGCCCAGCAAGACTCCGACCTCACTCAGCTTCTTGTCCTGCAGACAAGTGGGGATTCACCTAGGAGAGGGAGCAGTTTTGCCCCTTCAAATGAGTAAAATTGCAGTGTTCAACATTTCACGGCTTTGTTCCTCCCTATACCATCAAGCAGATATGAAAGTCCTAAATTCCAAGACAGTGTTTCCATATCCTCAACTGCAATGTTCTCAAAACAAGATTTTTCTCAGTGCTCATCAAGATAAGTATACTCTCAATCGCCTCTGTTTTCCCCTTCCCTCCCACCTCTCCTCTGGCAACCACCCGTTCGTTCTCTAGAGCTAAGAGTCATTTTTGTTTGTCTTTTTTCCCCTTTGTTTGTTCATTGGTTTTGTTTCTTAAAAGCCACATATGAGTGAAATCATAGGGTATTTTTCTTTTTCTGTGGGCTTTATTTCACTTAGCATTATACTCTCTAGATTTATCCATGTTGTTGCAAACAGCAAGATTTCATTCTTATTTGTGGCTGAGTAATATTCCATAGTGTGTGTGTGTGTGTGTGTGTGTGTGTGTGTGTAGTGTATTATTCCATCGTGTACGTATATATACCACATCTTCTTTATCCATTCATCTGGACACTTGGGTTGTTTCCATGTCTTGGCTATTGTAACTAATGCTGCAATAAACCTAGGAATGCATATATCTTTTTGAATTAGTGCTTTTGCTTCCTTTGACTAACTACCCAGGAGTGGGATTACTGGATCACATGGTAATTCTATTTTTAACTTTTTGAGGAACTTCCATATTGTTTTCCACAATGGCTGCACCAATTTGCATTCTCACCAGCAGTGCACAAGGGTCCCTTTTTCTCCACATCCTCGCTAACACTTGTTATTTCTTGTGTGTTTGAATTTAGCCAGTTTGATAGTGTATGGTGATATTTCACTGTGGTTTTAATTTGTGTTTCCCTGGTGATTAGGGATATTAAGCATCTTTCCATGAGTTCGTTGACTATCTGTACCTCTTCTGAGCAGGGGTTATTCTTTATGTTTGCATGTATCCCCTAATACCTATAACGATTCCTTGGATCCTTTCATTTCTTTTTGTCCATTAAACACATATAACTTATGCAATACACACACGCACACACACACATACACACACTGCTTATTTTCCTAACAGTGAACTGAACTGAATTAAATTGTAACCTGTAGTACAGAAGAACACAGACTTTGTTGGTTTGTTTAACAAGTTAATGGAGAAGAATATCAAAATATAAGACTTTCCCCCTCTTTAAATCCAAAAATATATACAACTACAATTGTGGGCTCAAAGGGGAGAATCAAGGGCTTTATAATAATCTTGTCATTCAACATAATCATAGAAGTCACGAAAGTCTGTACTTTTACATATTCCAATGTCATTTTAATTCTCAAATCAATTCCACGTGTTAATACATTGGCATAAAGAGGTCATATTGCTCAGTCCTTGAGGAATTATGGTCATGTCCCTATTGCTCGAAATTCCAGACTGAAAACTGAAGTGTCCCAGAAGGCTTTAAGGGAAAAAAAAATTTGATGTAGTCATGTTTTTTATTAAAAAAAAAAAAAAGATCCTGTCACCAGTAGTTTGGGTGTTTAAGATATTTTAGAGAGCTTGCGCATCCTTAGGCTTCAAATCCCTGATGAAAACAAAGGCCAAAGGCCAAACCGCAGCTTGTTTCTGCCTAGAGGTGGAAGGGCTTAGGGCTCTTGCCTTCCTAAGTCGGGCTAAAGACAACCAGCCTTAAACACTTTTCCCATGATTTTTTTTTTAATATTTTATTTACTTATTTGACAGAGACAGCCAGCAAGAGGGGGAACACAAGCAGGGGGAGTGGGAGAGGAAGAAGCAGGCTCCTAGTGGAGGAGCCTGATGTGGGGCTCGATCCCAGAGTGCTGGGATCACGCCCTGAGCCAAAGGCAGACGCTTAACGACTGCGCCACCCAGGTGCCCCACTTTTCCCATGATTGACTACACAGGAGAAAGGGCTCGTGGAGGGGCATGTCACAGGAAGGTCTTGGCTTTCCAGAATGATATATGGGGGATAACATCTCAAAGGTAACCACTCTAGGAAAAGTAAATTGTGAAATAACTGTAAACTTCCTAATATTGGTGGTAAAAGGCTAAAGCTACAGAATGGTGAAGGGAAAGGTGAGAATTAGTTGAGCGATTACGGACAGTGTTCTATTCAGCAAACACAGGAAGAAAGCCCTGTCCTCTAAATGCAGAGACGCTACTCCTTAGCTATCCTTAGCTACCCATCAGGAAAATACAGTATTGGAATGGCTTTTCTCATGATGCTCATGAACTAGTCCTGATTATTGACCACTTTCTCATCTGGTGTCTGTGATCACTAGCACACATTTTGGAGGAACCTGACTGTGAATTTTGGATTCCAAAATGGACTTTGCCCTTGGAGACCCTCTTATATATAGACTAGAGCTCATTGGCTCAACGAAGAGTTTTCTGTGATGGAAAAGTTCCCTAAAATTTATTTCACTACAAAGAGGACCTAATGCTTAGGATTCCAATTGTTTTCCGTGGTCAACTTCCACCCATTTTTTTCTTTCTGAATACTCAGAAATTTATGAGGGCATAACTTCTTACCCCTCCCACCCCAGGCCACAAAAAATAACAGGCAATAATATCCAAGGAACATGAATGATAACAGCAGTAGAAAAGAACTCAGTCTTTGTCTTTTGAATCCCTGAGAAGGTGACAAGTATATTGATATTACTCATTGCTTTTTCTCTTTTCTTTCCTTTTTTTTTTTAAATTAGAGTGGGCGGGGGGCAGAGGGAGAGGGAGAAGGAGAGAGAGAATCTTAAGCAGGCTCCAATCCAGCATGGAGCCCAGTGACGTGGGGCTCAATATCACAACCCTGAGATCATGACCCAAACTAAAATCAAGAGTTGGACGCTTAACTGACTGAACCAGTCAGGCACCCCAACTCATTTCTTCAGAATACATTGGGTCACAGATGTGTTCTGAAATGTGCTTTTTGCCATCATCATCTTCAGATCCTATCACCACCACCCAGTGGCCTTACTCTGCGCTTATCTGTACCATTAGCCAGGATGGACACTGGTAGTGCTTTGGAAATTGCTGCTACTGCTCAGTACTGACATTGCCTATCTCAGTCCTGCTTGTTCAGTCATTTCCCCAACACAGCCATTGCAATGGTTAGAGAAGGGTCTCTTCTAATAAATGTCTTAACTTTGTTAAACAAATAAAAGGATACATGTGACCTCCCTGTTTTTGTGTGTTGCTCTGCTTTGCTCTTCAGTGGCATCTCCAATGCTGTGTCCCCTTTTATTATGTCCACCTGCACTTGCTTTCTAACTTCGGGTCCTGGGTAGATCGTGATGTCCCGGATGCCTGAAATGCACACTATAATATTTGCACTGTTTGTAGACCCACGCATCAGCAAGCCTGTGTCGTGATGTGTTTTAGAGCCTCCTAGCTGTCCCCCAAGACCTCTTCTTCCTCTCCTCTTAAATACCAGAGTGTCCAGGGAGTTATGTTTTTCAGTCTCCTTGCTTTTAGATGTGGAGATGTCTCTGTGTTCTCACCAGTGGAATGTGAATGGTGAGAACTGGATCAATCTTAGAAGCAACATGTTGAAGAGCACAGAGCTGCTTTCTGACCTGGTTTCTTGAATACTTCCAAGAGTAGAGCTCCACCTAGGTTACCCTCTGAAGAAATTACCTTTAATTTTATCTGAACCACTGCACTTTGAGTCTTGATGTTGTAGCAACTCAGACTTACCCTAGCGAACATACTATAATTTATGCCACTTTTATATTGTAGTATAATTAACATGCAATGTTATATTAGTTTCAAGTGTACAATATAATAATTCAAAAATTCTGTACATGACTCAGTTTCATCATGATAAGTGTACTCTTAGTTTCCTTTATCTATTTCATCAATCCCCCACCCACCTCCCCTCTAGAAACCACTAATTTGTTCTCTGTATTTTAGAGTCTGGTTCTTTTGTTTGCCTCTTTTTTCCTGTTTGTTAATTTGCTATTTTTTTCTTAAATTCCACATATGAGTGAAATTGAATGATATTTGTTTTTCTCTCTCTCTGGCTTATTTTACTTATTGTTATACCTTCTAGGTCCATTCATGTTGTTACAAATGGCAAGATACCATTCTCTTTTATGGCTGAGTAATATTCCAGTGTGTGTGTGAGTGTGTGTGTGTGTGTGTGAGTGTGTGTGTGAGTGTGTATACAGCATCTCCTTTATCCATTCATCTATGGATGGACACTTGGGTTGCTTCCATATCATGGCTGTTGTAAATATGCTGCAGTAAACATAGGGGTGTGTGTATCTTTTTGAATTAGTGTTTCCATTTTCTTTAGATAGATACCCAGGAGTGGAATTACTGGGTCATATGGTAATTCTATTTTTAGTTTTTTGAGGAACTTCCAGACTGCTTTCCACAGTGGCTGCACCAGTTTGCATTCCCACCAACAAGCATATAAAGGTTCCTTTTTCTCCACATCCTTGCTAACACTTCCTACCCTCAATGCAACTGAATTGACTAGATATGAGCCCAGGATATTTGTGAGAAGCAGCCTCAGGAAAATTCTTGAGCAGGTGGTATTTCTCTAATCATATGTGGTAGGAAGTGTGAAAATCAGATTACTTTATTATCTAGAAAAATTTATGTATAGGTATCATTGAACTAAGATGCTTTATATTTAAGAATGGAACCTGGGACATGGAATAACATTATCTGCAAACCGTGCGTGCTATTGATATCATTTTAACTTGTAATAGAGAAAGAGAGAGAATTAGAGTTCCATGTGAGAACCAATAACATCTTTTGGAAAATGGAGTATAAGAAGAAGATGAAAATGGAAGAGTTAATCAAATACTAACATTCGGCATTTTAAAACAGTGAAGTATTCTATTTCAATAAATGTGTTTGTTTAAAAATTAGTAATAGTAATATATTTAATTTTAAAACTTATATACACTTACTGTGAAAAATTTTTAAATATAGAGTCATAAAATAGAAAGTTCTTATCTAAATCAAGATCTCCTATCAGAGGAGGCAAAGCTCCAGCCTAACAGTGCAAGAAGCCATTTTATTTTATTTTATTTTATTTTATTTTATTTTATTTTATTATTTTTTAAAGATTTTATTTATTTATTTGACAGAGATAGAGACAGCCAGCGAGAGAGGGAACACAAGCAGGGGGAGTGGGAGAGGAAGAAGCAGGCTCATAGCGGAGGAGCCTGATGTGGGGCTCGATCCCAGAACGCCAGGATCACGCCCTGAGCCGAAGGCAGACGCTTAACCGTTGTGCCACCCAGGCTCCCCAAGAAGCCATTTTAGATTACAAGGAAGGTTCTTTGCCATTAAAAGCAATTTCCACCCCCCCTTCTCTCTCTCTGGAAGAGAAATTGTCCTTCTAACAGACTGCGGCTCCTTGCATCACCTCATTCCTTCCTTTGAGAATAACTACTTACAAAGTCAGGTTCCTGTTCCGCCTATAATCACTTTGATCTGCTATCCTCAACTTACCCCAAGTTTAATTATGAAATTAAGGACCTCCCATGTAAACTGTCCTTTGCAACACCCCATTAATAAAAAAATTCAAAACTGTTATGTGTAACCTGCATATTCCTGGACTGTGGCCCTTGGGAAATTTCACAAGGGATGACTCTTTATGTCAATCAGGAAAAGCTCTAAGCATCACCCAGTATCTGGGCTGTAACCAAGAGGGGAAAAAACAATCTGCTTGCTCTTGGAAGGCAGTGATGTTTATATCTCACCTAAGTTGTATAAGGGCTTGGACAAAGGATCTGGATATTCCCAAAGCGTAGAGGGACATGACTCCCTCTCCAGAACACAAGGAACCTGTGCCGCTGCCCCTACTTCCATTTTTGGTAGTAATATGAAGACCAGGTCACACGGAGACTTTATTGTGTAATTAGTAGTAAGAGTATATACCGGAAGTTTGACTTACAAGAAGATAATTACCACGTAACGTGAGGTAAATATTCTTCAAGGTCATCAGTCCTGACACGAATGCTCTTACTACTGTTACTACAGATAATGATAACAATAAAAATAGTAATAAGAGGCTATGCTTATAGCCACACAATATTCTTTGCACCTCATTTTTAGCTCATTTTCTCTGCATCCAAAATGACACTGTGGTATCGGTATTCCTACTTTCCCACCTAACAGTTAAGGAAACTGAGCAAAAGAGGATAAGTGACTTTGGCAAGGTTTAATATGCCCCACTCGTTTTTTAAAGATCTTATTTATTTATTTATTTATTTACTTGAAAGAGAGAGAGAGCAGGAGGAGGGAGAGGGAGAGAATCTCTAAGCAGACTCCCACTGTGCATGGAGCCTGAGGCAGGGCTAGATCCCAGGACTCAGATCATGACCTGAGCCAAAATCAAGAGTCGGATGCTTAACTTACTGAGCCACCCAGGCACCCCTGCCCCACTCCTTTTAACCCCTGCAAGAATGTCGGTTGGAAATGGATAGGCAGCACGTCACATGCCTCAGGGGGAAGTGGTGAAGTAGAGCCCAGCAATCAGGGGACCAGGAAGAGGGGGCGGGGAGGGACCAGCAGACGCATCTCCAAGCAGCGCGGAAGTCATACATTTGGAATAGAGCCAAGGCCATTTGCCATTTTCCACGGCCAGACTTGGCAGCTTAGAAATAGAAAGAGATTTTAAAAGGAATGATTTGGGTTGAATCAATTTTAGAAGCTATTCAATAAATGCTCTCAAACCCAGCTTTCTACATGTTATAGGTTAAAGTTTGCTGATCAGAGAACATGGATTACTGTCAGAATTCGCCAGGGCTACTCACAAGTAATGCTTTATTTCAAAAAGTGAGTCTACAATTAAATTATTTTACTGGGAAGAACTGAATATGTTTACATTTTCTCCAATTCTTGCATGTTTATAGTCTCAGAATGCAAGTTAGACAAAGCACACAGCATGCAGATTTCAGTACGACGTGCTTGGGGAACACATAACTCCACGTGTCTTCAAGCCAATGCGTGTGGACACCACCCTTTGCCTGAATAATACTTCATGAGCAATGTGGTTCACAAAGCAAATTCAAAATATTAAAATGAAGTATGCAAATGAGAAGAACTGATAGCTAACTGTTATTAAAATAATTTACTTATCTTTTACCATAGATCAATTATATGACAAAGGTTATTTTTATATAATTAATAATAATCACTACTAATATATTTATTGAACGGCCATAGGCCAAGTGTAATAAGCTCAAATATCTGGCACTGTAGGCAAAAGACCACATTTTACCTAAGCACTGTGCCAAGAACATGTTTAGGAGAAAGATTACGAGTTCAGCTTTGGCCTTTGGATATGCCTACAGACAATCAAATGAATATTTAAATATACATACTTGGAGATCTTTAGAGAGATTTGTGTTAGACAATTTGCAAGTCAGCAGTAATTGAAGCCATAAGGATGAGTGCAGTCACTCTAGGAAAATAATAATAATTGGGAAGTAAATGAATGATGTGTTTTATTCAGGTATAGATAAGGATGGCCATTAACTAACCTGGCAAACAAGATATCTTTGGTATGAGGCGAGGTGATCCATGTTTAATGCCAATACTGACTGGCAAGATAGCTATTACCTTTAACATTTACTGTGTATTTATAGATGAGTGGAACTGTATTAATAGGCAGTTTAACAGTAAATTTCCAATTTAAATGCTTTAAGGTAGGGATTAATATATTTAAATGAGGTAGGGACTAATAGAATGCTTTTTTTTAAATTGCTGTTTATGAAACTTGAGACATTTTCTCTAGATGCCTATAAGTGGTAGAGATATGGTGCTGATCCAGATGTGTGGGACTTCAAAAACCAGTTTTAAACACAGGATCACCAATATAAGCCTCAATAGGAAAAAAAAAAAAAAAAAAAAGAGAGGGAGAGAGAGAGAGAACATGATGATGTCTCTCCTTTGTAGAAATGGAGCCATAAAATAACCTTGGCAATGAGTATGCTTGACTCTAGTTGGGGAGGTAAGCGTTCTCTTTACCTCTCAAAGGAGACTGGGTGTGCACAGCAGTGAAAGGCTTCACCCAAAGCAGCAAAGTTCTCCTTTGAATCCCATGTTCTCAGTAGCATCTGTTGATTTTCAACGGAAAGAATAAACAAAATTGGAACACAGGATCATTTATTTTTGGCGATTTCAGTTTCTTTTATCATTTATGTGTTATCTGAGCTTATACTGTTGGTGAATATACAGCCTGCTCTCTGTATATCTACAACACAAGCTCGAATCTCCTCTGTATCATTTGTGTTGTTATTGTAAGTGCGTTTCCTTCCTGTGACATCAGTCTCCAGCAGCCAAACACACCGTAGAAATGCCTCTGTTGTGGGTACCAATAATAGTAATACATAAAAGTCTAAAATGTGATATCCCGTTTATTAAATTCACAGTGAATGGAAAGGACTCTTACATTAGATGCTATTAGGGAAAGAAGGAGAGGAATGGAGACAGGATTTCAGATGCTCTGGAGGAAACATTTTGTTCCATTTTAATACATCAACATTAGGAAATAATCAACAGCTGAAATGCTATTTTTACAAGTGAAAAATTCTGTCTGTGAGAAGAAAAGGATGAAGTTATATAACTGAGTAGTAAAATGGCATTAAGGGGGAATTTTTACTGGGGAAAAAAAAAAAGAAGTCATTCAGCTGTGATTTGTGTCTGCACTCTCTTGGTGATACTTACACAAATTCAGTTCCCTAATCCAGATAGAAAGAATTTAATTCCCTTCCATTATTATATTAACAGTAAAATGGGTCACATAATTAAACACAGAATCACGCCTTAACTTTATAGTCTTGTACTATGTGAATATTTTTAATAGTCTCTTGTATACCATGTATCACCAAACTTCGAAAAAAAATTAATTTTCTTATATATCAAGTCCGATGGGAAATTGCATGAAGCTAGTCTTTTTAAAGATTTGGAAGGGGTTCTCCAGAGTGAAATTAAATTATATTAGCTAAAATAACTATATTTATTTGGAAGTTAGGGTTTTCCAAAGGATTTATTTCTGTATCGAAATAAGAGCAATAGTCAATCCTCAGTAGATTCTCAAGAACACTTTTTAAAAATCTGAATTTGCACCATTTTTTAAAAATTAGATGAAAAGTCGTGCAGGGAGGGATTAGGGAAAAAAGATGAGTAAAAATAATAATTTTATCATTACAATTTTCATGTAACGATGAAGTGTTTGTTTTTTTAACACAGAAGTTTTAATATTACCCATAGTAGTCCTCAAATGTGTCCTTCATAATTTTTACATCTTTGATTATTCTAAACACATACCCATCTGGTGGGATAAAAATAATTAATATCCAAAACATTTCCATCAAGATGATATTAATTTTACGAGATGACAGACATCCTGTAACGTTGCACAAGACAGGACCGGGAGAGAGGAAGTGCAAAGACTGATAATTCATGCACCAGCCCAGTGCAATCCTATTTCTAGGGAGCCATAACCTTTACAGAAACAAAAACAAAAACAAAGTCACTAGATTGGAGAGGTTTGTCTCTATAAATGGCACAAGATACTTACAACCTCCCTTTGCCCCACCTACCTTTCAGATCTGTAGTTTTTAACAAATCTGAAGTAGTCTTGTCCACTTAGAAGGGCTGTGCTATGTAAATGAACAGTATCAATAATTAAAAGTTGAGATCTCTGTTTGTTAATACTTCAGCATCGATTTTGTCAATTACTATATTAAAATTGGGTGTAATTTAATTGTTTTTCTAAAAATAATCCCTTCTTGAATTAGCCAGCTAAATAGCACTCTTAGAACTTCAACGCTCAGGCCCTAACCCTGAATGCATGGTGATTGACCCAGATGTGTGTTTCTCTGTGTGTGGTCAACCCCCCAGCCGCCCATTCCACCCATCAGGAATGAAGCAGGCACGAGCTTACAGGACCTGTTCTCCATGTACTCTATTCTGATGCAATTCTCAAAAGATAAGTTATTGTAAAAACGTGAGAAACAGGCGCCTGGGTGGCTCAGTTCATTAAATGTCTGCCTTCGGCTCAGGTCATGATCCTGGAGTCCCTGGATGGAGCCCTGCACTGGGCTCCCTGCTCAGCAGGGAGCCTGTTTCTCCCTCTGTCGCTAACCCCCGTCTCACTCTCTTTCTCTCAAATAAATAAACAAAATCTTTAAAAAAATATGAGAAACACTTAATAGAACATAGAATTATGATTTAGGCAGAACAGAAATACATTTACTCTAAGCAATACAATATAGTAAATGCCTGCGTCCACATTGCTATCACTGCTAGTGAAGAGTATTACAGCAGAATGACTCCTAGAGTTGGAGAGACTTTGTTCAGAAACCCCTAGTCTTCCTTCTTTATTTAGTTTGATCCCCTCCATCCCTAGAATAACTTTGTATTCATATTCACTATAGAAGAGTTCTATGATATGGAAGATAAAATTAGAAGATAACAGCTTGAATATTCTCTCTGGTCATACACTAACAGTAGAACACTCTCTAACTTAGAGAATTAGTAGTTGCCAAAAAGAGCAACTTAGGTAGTTTAATATTTATTGATGCTCTACAATGTAGTATTTCATTTTGTGGGGTAAACTAACATATTCAAAATTTAGTATACTATAGTTATAATTCAGTGATAGTAATTTGGTATTCTGAAAGTCTCTTTTGGAAATGTTCCAACTGAAAAAATGTTAACTTAGAGGATAATTTAACTGTGTCATTACCCTCAGACAGCCATCTATGCCTCTTAATATACAAATAGAAGTAAAGACACATGTTATTTGCATTGGTTTTATTGAAATAGTTTTAAATATGCTATAATACCGTTCAGGAATTGAAGAAATTCATAATGAACAGCACTGAGATCCTCTAATGCATGTAATATTATGTAATATTAATAAGGTTCAGAAATTATAAAAGAAAATTAATATTTCATTATGTACTTATCCTAACATTTATTTAATTCATTCCAAAGCATGCCTGCTAAAATATCTACTCTGTCAAAAGAACTATGATGTAGTAAAAAAAAACAACAACAACAAAAAAAACCCACACACAGAAATATTAGATTTTTCTTAAGGAGCATGCAATCTACTTAGGAATACAAGACACACAGACTTAAGCAACCAGAGAACAAGTCCATGCACTATCTAAAAAATGTGATGGTTAATTAATCAGGCTTGAGAGTGAAATTTTTTAGTTCTTTCCCTCATTCCATGACGCCTCAAATGGGCGAACCTATTTAATTTTTTTCTTCACGATTAGCGATGCCTTCCTCATTCCGGGAAGCCAAACGCTTAGGTATTTGGCGGAAATGCAGGATGAACTGTTACTCCAAAGGTTACCATTTAGTTCAAGGGTCAGTAAATTTTGCCAAAAAAGGCCCAGCTAGTCAGTATTTTAGGTTTTGCAGGGTACAGAGTCTCCCCTACTCAACTTCTACCACCGTAGACAAAAGCAGCTGTTGACAACACAAGGGCAAATGAGAGTGGCCTTGTTTCAGTAAAACTTGACGGGCAAAAACAGAATTGGCTCCCCAGCTGGAGTTAGGGAACTCTTGGTCTGCGGGATCACCCGGGTCCTGATCTGATTTCATATCGCAGGTGGCCAGAGGGTGAGGAAGTCTCTTCTCTTACTGTAGTCATTTACTGACCAGATAGTTATTTTATATCTAAACTTACAAGAAATCAGAGTCTTTGACTTGTATATGATTTTCTGGTGGCTTCATTTCTTTTATACTTTTCCTTCATGACTGGGCAACTGATCTCGCTTAATGGAGTGGCTCGGAGCATAGGCTCACTTCATCGCTGAATCTTGCTTCCAGATTTACTAACTGTTGGCCACTTATCTGTGGAAATCTTTGTTGAGCACGTGACCCTCTGTGTGCTTCCTGAATATCAGACTCCTTAGACTTTTTCCCTACAATATTTTGTTTTTCCTACCAGCTTCTCGCTTTTTTTTTTGGTAGGAAAATATTTGGTGATGCTTTCCATTTCTTTAATAGACTTAAGTGTTTTAAGATTTTGCATTTTTTTACTGTGTCAACTTAATAGTAGTATTAATAAGGAATTTAAGAAATTTATCTTATTCTTCCAAGTTTTTTAATTTATAGGTAGATCATAATAGTCCCATAAAAATTCTCTTACTTTCTGTTAGTATTTGCAGTGATTTATTTCTCGCTTTCATTCCAGATACTGGCAATTTATACTGTCTCTGTCTTTTATTTCATCAGTGTTGCTAACAGTTTATGAATTTTATACTTTTTTTTATAAAATGAAGTTTTCGCTTTGTTAATTTTTGTTTTTCCTTTTTTTTTTCATTATTTACTTCAGCATTCATTTTGATTATTTTGCATTGTGTATTTGTTTTGGGTTTAAATAACTGTTTATTATTCTAATTATTAAATTGGGATCTTAGACAATTTTACATCTTTCTTCTTTTTCTAATATAAACATGTAAAGCTATAAATTCCCCTTTTATTTATCGCTTTAGTTTTATTCTAGAATTTTGCTACATTGTCTTTTCTTCCATTTCCTTTTGAACTATGCTTATGTCCCCCATGACACTGCTGATGATCCATTCATTATTTAGAATCTTTTGGGTATTTAAAAATATATGGAAATTTTATCAATTTATTATTGATATTATTATTGTTGTGTTATTATTGTTACTGGCTTCTAATTTAATTCCGCTGTGGTCGGAGAACATGTGCATTATTTGAATCCATTGAAATTAATTGAGACATGTTTTGTAACCAAGCATATAGTCTCTCATAGTGAGAGCACCGTGTGCAGATAAAAACAGCATACGTTCTGCAGTAGAGTGCAGAAATGTCAATGATGCCAATTTCCTTGATAGTGGTCTTACAATATTCTATAGCCCTACTTATCTAGTTCCTGCTTTTCTATCAGTTACTGAGGGTGTCATTTACAAATGTCCAACTGTGCATATGCCTGTTGCTTCTTTTATGTCTGAAGGTTTTCCTTTGTGCATTTTGAAGCTCCCTTATGAGGTACGTACACATTTAGAATTTTTATATCCTCTGCTCAAATTGACTATCATTATTTCCTTTTTATCTAGTAATGATGTCGTGAACTCTTTTTTTTCTAATATTAATATAACCCAAGTGTTTTTTTCATTCTTCATTTTATGTGCTATATCATTTACCACCGTTTATTTAACCTATCTGCATTTTTATGCTTGAAGTGTGTTTCCTTCAAACAATAGATACCTGGATCTTCCTGTTTAGACCCAGTTGGATAATCTCTGTTTTTTAATTGGACAGTTTTAATTAATTATTGATTTTTTCAAAAATGATTTGAATGGCCTTCTTAAACTATAAGTCTCAGATATGCCATAGTGAGATGAAATAATCTGAAATTCATTGAGATCAAAGATAGATTACATGAGATAATTCATGAGCAGTGCTTGAATTCTTGTGAAGTGCATAACACACAGTAAGAATTCACTAATATTATTTACTTTTATTTGCATTATTTTAAATTTTATTGCATAAACTCAGGATGAGTGCTACTTCACAATTATAAGTGCTCTGATTATATTAGTTTAATTTCCATTTGTCCCAGTATGCTGTATTGCTTATTTTTGAAGCTACAATAAAATATTTTTCTATGGAAATTCATATTTTAGATGTACCTTTTTGAAATGCAAGTAAAATACATATTGGAAATATATATTTCTAAGATGCAAGTAAAATATTTTTAAATATTTTTGACAAAGGGTAGGTTATTAAAATTATGATACAATCTAACATGGAGACCGTGTTCTGGCATTGATAGGGAATCTTTGACAATTAAATAAGCATTGTTTTCTTCATGAACTTTTAATCTACAATATATTTCATGTAAATAGTAGTTATAACTTTACACACAATTCTAAACTCAATATCTGGTTCCACAATGGGTCCACAAACATATTGTCTTGACACACAGGAATGATGGCCATGCCAACCATAAAATTACTACAACACTTTTATTGTTTCTTTCATTACATTTTTTCTCTTTTATTTTTCTTTCTTCCTGTATTTCACTGTCTTTATCCGTCCTCCCTCTTTTTTTTTTTTTTTAACTTGTTAGGATACATAAAATTTATCTTATCTATGTTAATGCCATGCTTTCTTAAGTTATATGAATTGTAAAAATGTATAAAAATAATTTGTTATGTAGAAAATAGCATCAGTTACACATGGCATTATGCTGTAATAACTCAAAAAGCCAAGGCATATTCTCACATTACTTCTCTGTCAAATTGGTTTCCATGCTGGTAAATGGAAGAATGATTGATCTACTGCTGCCTAAAAATCCACAGCCATTTTTTGTCCTAAGGGTGACAAGATGTCTCAATAGCAAATTTTCATTGCTAGTAAAATAATGCAGGAACTAGAAGAAAAAGAGCTCTGATGAGAATGATTTTACTAGACAAGAAATCAAACAAATTGCTATGGAAGGGAGAATCAAAATAACAGATGACTCTTAAAATGCAAATGCATTATCTATGCAAAATATGTCTAGGGAAGGCCAAGTAGCAGCTGGACCGACACAGTGTCAGAAAAGGCACTTAAATCTGGAGAGTACAATAAAAGAATATTTTTACTGTACTTATCAAATAATGGCAGAATTGAATTCTCGGACATGCGCCTTGAGTGTAGAGATGATGACTAAAAGGGCATAGAAATTGAGAACACAAAGTCACCATGCAGAGCAAAGGACTGATTTGGTGAGATCTTCACCCCACAAAAAGAGGGTAAATGGAGATATGATGCGGCCGTGATGAGGATATCGCATCTGGGGGCACCTCATCCTGAGGCCTGAGAGCTGCGGGCTCTGCAAGGATCCAGGTTCCCATGGACATTTCTTCCAGAAGATAAATTGTACAATTTTTAAAGTACAGTTGTCCTAGGAATACATAAACTTGGAAGAAGAATTGCTATAAAGCAGTTGAGGAAACACCCCCAGAAGAGAAGAGGTCTTTATTTCCTGGAGTTTTTTCCCCAAGTTTTATTTTTTTTTAATTTATCTACTTTAACAAAATTTTTAAAAACTGGGGGATTGTCATCATCAAATCACATGCAGATGGTAGTTACAAGTATTACTTTTACCAGTCAAGGACTAAGAGAGCTGCTGTAAGCAGCTGGGTATTGGAAGTGAGATACAGAAAATCCTAGACAGGGTAGTAATAAGATTCTGATTATGGGCTGAATCCAACAGATGTTTAAATCTAATTTTGTTTTTCTAAGAGACTTGACTTTTGAGTATCCTGGTGAATCTCCTAACTTTTTGTGATCACGTCAATATACAAAATAAATAGATAAGCATGTGTCTACTGATTATCTGTACATTTATTACTCTATAAATTATGAACACGTACTATTATCTAAATATATTTGGACATTACAAATATATGCAAAAATGTAAATGTAAAAAGGTTTGCTTCTCTGCACTTGTGGTCCTGTGGGTTCTCCTGAATGGCAAAAACATGTTATCAGCTATTACCTCTGCTTCCTGTAGCTTCTGCGTGTAGATGAGAAAAGGGCCTCTATATGACACGTATACGGACCATTACCTACCCTTCTGCACATCTCCAGTTACAGAACTCCTTGCAAATCAAACCCTATTTCTATTACTCCTCACCCCAACTCTGCTAGACACCCTGGCTGTGAACACATAATGCTACTCTTGCTTTATTCTCTTTCCAACTCTGTTGTCAACATCCAAACAAGTTAGAGCTAAATGTTGCTTTTTAATTTACTTTACCATTTTTGCTTTTCAATGTAATGATTCTAATTTTTTGGATGACATCAGTGCCTTTAAGCCAGTTATCATATGCAGGCTCATACAGTTTTTGGAGTTGAGTTCCTCTGCTATAGACCTAAAATAAATTTAACACCAGAAATAATTAACATCGATGTGTTCTAAATGGCTTGCAGAAACCGTCTATACACCATTAAAGGCATTCATTGATATAAGGATCTTTCCCCAGGGCAAACATAGTTAGTTTATTAAATTCCATCTAAAGCAAGTGGCTGATATTTTCAAGACTAAACCATTTAAAAATCAAAGGACTTTAATAGATACAGCCTCTGAAAATAAAATATTGGTATAATAGAAACAAATTAAATATTTTTGTCACTTTCAAATGATGAGTTATTGGAAGACAAATCTAGAAGAAAAATCAGACTTCCGTAGAGGAATGAAACATTGTTTTAAGGTAACATTTCATGTTCTGCAAAAAAGAGAAAAAAGAACTAAGGTTTTATCATAAAGTAATTCTATACAGTGCTTTAGAATTCTTCCCTTTTTAAAAAGACTTTATTTGAGGATAAGAGAGCATGAGTTGGGGGGGAGGGGCAGAAGGAGAGGAAGAGGCAGACTCTCTGCTGAGCTGAACTCTCGGATCATGACCTGAGCTGAAGGCAGATGCTTAATCAACTGAGCCACGCAGGTGCCCCATCCTTCCTTTTTTTTGAAACTTCTGTGAACCGTACCTATTTAAACCTGATGTATGTTTTTGCACGTATACTCCATTTGAGTCTTCTAATTCCACTCACTCAGCTTTAGTTCACTGGACTATTCCTCAGTGTCTTAGGTAGTGATCTTAGATCTTCCTTCTCTTAAAGAAAAGTATGTTTATTCTCCATGGAAGTGGGACTGCATTTGTTGCCCTGAAAGAATATAAGGAAATTTAATGTGTTTTGCCCCCAACATTCCCCTTGTAAATACTAACATTTCTGATAGTTCATTTATAAAATAAAGATAGGATTTTTTTGTCAATCCCTCCATTTATTAGGTTGTTATGTATACTACCATCAGTTGAACATCCTTTTGTTTGTTTTACTGAAGAAAATTGGAAATCACAGGGTGTCGTATGGCTGTTTCTTTACCTCCTCAGGACTTCTCAAATGTCATTCTATTGACACATTTCCTGGTCTCTCGGCTTAAAATGACAAACTTCAATGATGAAGTGTTCTGAAAGATGTCTTTTTTTCCGTGGTCTTGCTGATCAAAAGTGGTGATTGCCAAGTAGACTCTACATTCCACTGAGCCCCAAGTCCTTCATCAAACAAAAGCTTTTTCCTTAAAGTCTGTTTTCCAAATTGGCATTAATTGTGTTCACCATCTCTTTGAACCTTGCCTCACATCAGGGATAAGCCATGAGTGGGTGAGAGATGTCAGCTGCTACCCATTGGGAAAGCTCTGAAGTTTCATTTACTATGGATGTGTAGCTAAGTTACATGCAATTTACATGTTTATTGAGTAGATCAAAGTGAGGTTCTAGTCTCTCTTTGACTTGATACAAATAAACCTCTGTTATGACAACATGATGCTCTGTGGACACATTCTCCTACCCAACACCACCCTTCCAAAGTTTGTAGTGTGAATGAAAGAAAGCCAAGTTTCTGTATATTCATATGTGTGTGTGAATGGATACACACATCTATATCCCCAGAAAAGAGCCCCCATAGAAAGTCTCAACAAATAATTTCAGAGTTGTTGTTGTTGTTTTCTTATCTGTATTGATTCACTCACTGTTTTTATTTCCTTTTTTATAAAGAGTTCACGTAAATTTGAAAAGAAAATACATTCCTCGGCAGCAACATTTGAAGAAGCCAAGATGATTCTGCCTGCCAAAAGTGTCAGGAAGGCATCCTGCATGAGATGAATTTTGAACATCATTTTGAAAGAAGTATGTATTAGGAGAATTTTAATGCTAATCTTCAAATACTTCCATATTTCATATTGAGCTTGCCAAGTAGACAATTACATACATTGACCAATGTGCCTGGAATGTTACCCAGACAGACATGAACTTGTCTTTGGATTCCAGTGATCGAGACTCTATCAGATCTCAGATGTCAGCTATTTTATTTTCTGATTGGTCTCATTTCATTTCCTGAAGATTTTATCTTTCGTAGAGAAACTAGAATGTCTTCAAAAAGGAATAACTTGATATCTGCTTTAGTGTTTTACATACAAAGGGAGCTCAATAAATGATTTTAAGCTATTTCATCTACAGTATATTTAAAACCACTGGTGAGCTTTTATGAAGCTCACATATCTAGGCACCCACATCTCTACACTTGTGTGTATTTACATCTCTGTCAAATGTTATTCACATGTATCTTACAATATTACTTGAGTTCTTGTTTGCATCATTTCTGTATGTTCATAAAATAAGAGCAACTCTGAGATTTTGAAGTTTGTATATCTTAATATGTCCTAATAATTTCTCTTAATTTACCAAAATATACACCTTGCACAAAGAACAGAAAAGATAAAAATAATTGTAAAAATCTGCTCTTTAGTCAAGAAACTTAATATATTTTATATGTGTAGTGGTACTCAAAAAAATGGAATCAGGGGGGTGCCTGGGTGGCACAGGGTTAAGCGTCTGCCTTTGGCTCAGGGCGTGATCCCGGCGTTATCGGATCGAGCCCCACATCAGGCTCTTCCGCCATGAGCCTGCTTCTTCCTCTCCCGCTCCCCCTGCTTGTGTTCCCTCTCTCGCTGGCTGTCTCTCTCTGTCGAATAAATAAATAAAATCTTTAAAAAAAAAACAAATGGAATCAGGGAGAGAGAGAGATGGGATATGTGACAATAATATTGAAAAAACATTTTTAAAAGATTATGATAAGAAAATAAGTCTAGGGCGCCTGGGTGGCTCAGTCAGTTAAGCGTCTGCCTTCAGCTCAGGTCATGATCCCAGGGTCCTAGGATAGAGTTCCACATCAGGCTCCCTGCTCAGTGGGGAGCCTGCTTTTCCCTCTCCCTCTGTCCCCTGCAATGCACTCTCTCTCTCTCTCAAATAAATATGTAAAATCTTGAAAAAAATAAGAAGCTAAGACCAGAAAAAATTACTAATTATGAGAAGTTTAATTCATTTCACGATGCATTTCAGCTTTAGTCCTCTGTGAGATTTTTCCTTTCCTCTGAAGAATAACATGCAGTCCTGATAGCTATAACGTACAGCTTGCAATGGTAAAAAACAAAGTACAATTATTAACATGGCGACACCATTAAGATTAAACAATTGATTAATGTAGATATTTCTAATATTTTATGTTTCATATGTTATATCATATATAATAAATAATATATTTGGATTAAGTTTGGTCACATTTGTTGTCATGGGATTGTCTTTTTTTTAACTGAAACTTTAAATCAATGCAGAAAACAAGGGAAAAGACATACATTTGGAATCAATACAGACGGAATTGAGGGATAGGAGCCAGACAGATACTAACTCAAATCATCCCTCAAATGTCGACTGATGCCAAATTATTTAACAATTTTTTTAAAGTAATCTCTATGCCCAACTTGGGGCTTGAACTCGTAATCCTGAGATCAAGAGTCGGACTCCCTGCCAACTAGCCAGCCCAGCACCTCCATTTCTTAACTTCTGTGGTAGGACAAGGCCAAGAGTGCTGTAGACTCAATGTGATAGAAAACAATTGAAAAGAGAAGAATGAAACTCTGACCCAAAAATAGGATAGTAAAGTAGATTCTTGAGTGTGGGTGGGGGCTGTCCAGCAGCCCTGGAGGCTCACTGTACTGCAAGATCATCACCATTCTGTGTCCACTGCCAAACTTAGAACAGGCCTCTGGGAGGGGTAAAACATCTGGGACTCTTATCTACTTATGAGTATATTCTTAATTTTGGATGCATATGTTACACTACCATTTATTTGCTTGGTAGTGAATCAGCTGAGAACAGGTCCAGTTGACCATTTCCTTCAATTTTCAAAACTGGATGAGTCTGTCTCACTCTCAAAGGCTCGTACTAAGCTGGTGGCAATGATTCTTTTCTCATAGTATGAAAGTGAAGGTTAAACGAGATCCTATATGTCAAAAGCTTTGTTTAGCCCAGACTTATCACCGCTATTGATGACTGAAACCAATTCAACAAAATATTATCCTGAAATTGTTCCTCTATGTCAAAAATTAGTAACTAAGGGAACATAAATATCCTTGTTTATATTTGTTAATGGCAGATTTATAGTCACTCTCTTAATTTTCTAAATACTTTGATGAGAAGCACACAATTATGTTTTTTTTCCCCAAAACTCTTAATTTTCTCTTGCAACTTAAGTAGTAAATATGAAAATGGTTATGCTCCATTGTTCTGCAACATAAAATTGGATTAATTTAACTTAATCTAAATGAGTAGGAAATTTGATCCAATTCTAATTAGTGGGACCTATTTTTTTGCAAAGCACTCTTATTGGCGGGTGGCAAATTAAAAAAAGGAAAGATTTCGTTCCAGACTTGAAAAGGTGTACATTTTAGAAATGCAAATGCCCCGTAAAAAGCAAAAAGAACATGTTCTGTTATTTTGAGTGAGCCAACAGCTACAACTTGACTTCTGTTGGCTTCCTGCTACTCAATAGCTTTTGAGAACATTTACCAAAACCATGGAGCTGAAAATTAATATAAAAGAGTATCAATTCAATGTCAAGCAGGGTGATATTCTCTCACCTCCCTCCCTATCTGTAGAGTCTTCTATCATCCTACTACTGCTCATTCTCTCTATCTTTCCTGATCTCTGCAACGGTTTATATTTGAAATTACACTCCATGGTTGTGCTTCAGTAAATTTAAAATTGCGACTCTCATATGTTATGATTTCACATGGCCAGACCTCTATGGAAAATTAGTTTATCCCCCATTACCTTCAAAGTGAACTTTGACTAAAGTATCCCTAATATAAAATCCAATGTAAAACCACAGCTTTTTCCATTATTTTAAAGAATTGTGCTCTCTTACTTTTCTCTTTTAGTTGCTGTTAGTTTAAATGACCTCAGTACTACGGTCACAAAGACATGACCATCAAAAGAAAAAGAATTTTACTTTGTATTTTCTTTTCTTACTAAAATTGTATTCGTTTGAACCACTTTGCAATGGGTTAATCGTATTACCTAACAAATTTCACTTGATTTTTGAGGTTATTGTACAAAGTAAATTCACCTGATTCAAATTGTTTAAAACTTTTTGGAGTTGCCTTAACCTCAAAAGTTAATACACCCTAAAATGTTCTAAAGATTTTTTTTTTCTACTTTAATGTCACAACTATAAATCATGCTCTTTCAGAAATGAATTTGGAATCTGTCTTTGAAATTTACAGATTGAGAAAATGTTGCTGTTAATCTTTTTGAAAACCCTTGATTTTGTCAATGTAATATCTATCTGAAAGCACAATTTCTTCAAAGGTGAATAAAGGAATTTGTAAGTAATAAGTTATTTAGAAATAATCACCAAAAAAGTGACTTCCCTTATATGTAACATTTTAGTATGAGGTAATGGGTAAGTTTTCGTAAGGTTAATTTTTGTCTCTTTTGCAATATGAAGTTATTTTATTTTCAGGAGCATAAATTACATAAGACATATCAAATAGGATCCTTCTCATTTTTTCAGAAAACTGTAGTATTGATGGTTTAAATAGCTCCACACAAGGTCATACTTTGGTGTAAGCCGGAACCAAAGACTGGGTTTTGGCCTCGCTATATAATGCCACCTGAAATTAGGTGCTGAATCAATGCTTTTTGCTGAAGAGTCCCAGGCTAGCACTTTCCCACTAGACCATGGGACCTCTCCATTATAGTGTCACTCTATGATTTAACAAATCCTTCTCCATCCCAATGGATTACATCAGTAGCCAAACCGAACCATAACTTCTAAATTCTTTTCCTAACTGGTGTCTTTAATATAAACTTATTGATATATTACACACCGTTAGGAATAACTGGTTGCCTGCTATGCCTTGCATGATTTAGTTAGAGCCCTGTATCCTGAAGTTCATTGTCCTAACAAAGGCAGTGTCTGTAGGATAAGATCGAGAAGGACAGTTTGCTCTCAGGCTATACAGAAAATTTTTTATTTATTCGACAGAGATAGAGACAGCCAGTGAGAGAGGGAGCACAAGCAGGGGGAGTGGGAGAGGAAGAAGCAGGCTCATAGCGGAAGAAGAAGAAGCAGGCTCATAACGGAGGAGCCTGATGTGGGGCTCGATCCCATAACGCCAGGATCACGCCCTGAGCCGAAGGCAGACGCCTAACGACTGCGCCACTCAGGCGCCCCATACAGAAAATTTTTGATATGGATGTTATTTATTTTATTTCATCCCAACTATTTCCAGATTATCTCACATTAAGATAAAAACTACAAACTTTTAATGGTAAGACCCTTTATTACCCTTTAATGACTAATCTGGGAGGTGTGAATTTGTAAGTTGATGCTGAAATCAAGATATAAAGCTGCTGCTGACACTGTTGATGTTGTTACTGTTTGTGTTGAAATGTAAAGCCAATTTCTGTAGAAATAGACAAATATCACTCCATGTTTTCCACCCCATTCTCTCCTCCTGTGTATAAGAAGGTCTCGGTATCAACTTACTAATGCCATTATACCATTGCCTACCCAGTGTTCTTTTTTTTCCCCCAATTTTTATTTAATGTTCTACAGAAACACTAATATTGAAGGAATTTCATAATACCCTAGTATTAGAAAGTACAAACTTTCTGCCCTCAAATTATTGTGGGTCCCTCAGAAAATTGGTTAACCAACTGGAATGAGAAACATGCGGGTAAAGCCAAGGTGTTTCATAAAAGCACAGTGCCAGGCCTTTGTTCAATGTGCATCTGTTGGTTAAATTAGTCTTTGAAGTGCTGTAAGATCTGGACAATAAGATGCTCGCTGACGTGTTGGGGACCACTGAATATAAAATAGCTTTAAGAACAGTGTTAAAATGACACTTTGATTTGAAAGAAGAGAAAAACCCAGGTTTTGTGGATCAAGAGTAGCAGGACAAATATTTCCAAATGATCAGAGAAAAAGGATCAGGAAAGAGACAGTCATTGGAAACCAGGATACGCCCCTCAGGATGGGAAACTCAACACACACAAAAAAGAGTAAGACCTACATAAATTATAATTTCTTTGCAGTGGGCCAGGGAGAGTTTGGTTGCATTAGAAACGTTAGTGTTTATAGAAAAAGCAGTTTTTAAGCAGGAGTTTGGAATTAGACTGGAATTTGACAATTTAAGATCATTAATTTGCTTAAGGAACCTGGGACAACACAGAAGAATCAGGTAAATTAAGACAAAAAATTATCTAAAAGTATCACATAAAGGAATGAAATGAGTACAGAATAAAAACAGCTCAAAGACAACCCCATTTGAGGCTTTTAATTTGTGAATGTGGATTTGAGTACGGACAAACTATGTGTCTGTCACTCATCTAAATTACATTTTTTCATGGACACACTGGTTATTAAACCAGATTTCATTTACTAAAAACAATCATTTTCACAATAATAGTTTCTTACGTGTCGCTAGGTAATGAACAAGGTCGAGGAAGGCATGGGTGCCATGAAAGGTCATTAGAAAGAGGAATCAGTACCTAAGAAAAGAAAATTGCTGGCAGTGAATAATGAAGAAAAATTACTTAAAAAATTGTTCACTTTTTAATGAAAAGTGCTTGACACTACATAATGTATTCAATGTGGGTTTTTTTTTTTTTACCTACTTTATAGGTTTTTTTTTCCCCCACTTCAATAATTATATATCTACATCAAAATTTTGATAACCCCATAGTGTGTCATTGTGTCCCATTATAAATTTAATCACACTTTTATTATTGAATATTTGGGTTACTTTCCTATTTTTCATTCTTAAAAGCCACACCAATAAACACATTGTAGGCGTATCCTGATCCACTTATCCTACTATTTCACAAGGACATGCATTTTAGATGATTTTTTTATAAAAGCATGAGTGTCTCACATGATTACTGTAGTTTTGTGTTCATTGATGGAGCAAATGGTCTGAAAATACCAGATAGTCTAGTACATGAAAGGAGCTCAATAAGCATTTGCTAAATGGATAAATTAGCCCTTAAAATATTTTGACATTAAAGCAGAATCTACATATATTTGGAAACTATGACCTTTCTTTCCCTTGTGTTCTTTTTCACAAATTAATTTATTTTTAACAGCTTTACTGACGTGTAATTGATATACGATGAATTTCCCATATTGCAGTATATACACTTTGAGGAGCCTGGAGACATGCAGACACCCATGATAGCCTCCCATGTCTTCTTTCTGTCTTCATCCTCATGTGAAGAGTTTTTTGCTGTTATTTTCAATACCAACTCGCTAAAGTTTTGCTATGAAGAGCAGTTATTACAGGCAAGAGAATGGTGCTTATATTACAGATGCTGCACTCAAGATTCTGAGAACTGACCCACTTCCTGGAAACAGCGGAAGGAACCACTGTGTTTGAGGAGGTGCCTGTGAGCATGTATAGTCGACAATAATGGTAACTGTGCATGAGGTGGCATATGGAGCAAGACAGGGTGGGGGAGGAGAAAAGTCTAGATATGGAAAGAGGAAGAGAGACGAGAATGGTGTACAGCCAGATGCCCATCGAACTTTATTTTTGTGAATGTGGTGTCTTCACGCCTTTCCAGACAGACCGGAGATGGACGCACAACACACTTCCGCCCATCCTGTAACGCCAGCACCTAGAGCAGAGTAGGAAATCAATAGACACCTATTGAATATTAAACGGATAGTACTATTTATTTAACCTGCACACGGTGTTACGTGGACATCTGGATTTTCCACGTTGCAACAGCTCTAGATTCCTACAGTGAGCCCAGGGCCATGGATGTCAACCACCGGTTTACCATCTTTGGTGGCAGTGTTTCCAGACTTGTTAGGCCATCTTTCAGCCCCTGCCCTGCTCCAATTTCCTGGACAGTGAACTCAGCTGCCACCTTTGTTTCACAAACCTCTAGACCAAGATCAATGATCTGAGGCAGAAGAACCCCCAGCAAGTCTCTCTATCCAGCTGGCACCACACACACAATAAATTTAAAAATAATAATAATATAATATCCTCGCACTCTCACTGTCATGCTACAATGTAGCCTTAATTATTATTAATTGCCAATGGTATGCAATTACAATGGTACACTGAAAGATCCAATTTGGTCTTAATGTCGCTTGCTTATTTTATTGCTATGTGTTAGTATTAGGGTCCCATAATTAATATTAAAGTCAAATAATTCCAAATATAATTGCTGAACTATTAACACCTAATAATAATTAAACCAATGCGTTTGAATAAGAGATCACGGTAAAATGCACCCTTTAGCTTAGATGACTATTTCTAAAGCATAGATCCTTATCTTTCGTGGTCATTTCTTTTTCTGTACTATCCCATTTATCTTCCTCATAAATTAATCTCCATCAACGTTCTCCTCTGAGAATTTCCTCTGACCTTGGCATGTTCTTTTCCTTCACCAAAGATTGACCCACTATGAACTTAGATGAAAATATATTGTTGATTTTACAAGCTATGAAAACTGCAGCCTTGCATTTCCTGTGCAGGACCACCCTTCAGTCAGGAGTGCACATGCTAGTAGTTCTCAGCAATTTCTTGGTTATATTATCAAAAAGATAGTGCACACAATAAAAAGGGACTTAGCAAATGAAAGATTACTTCCTTTTTTCCAGTATGGTTAAGTCAAAATTACTATTTGATAAAAGTATTTTAAGTACTTTACCATTTTACCCCAAAAATTAATTCATTTTGATTTAAAAATTTATAATGATGCATGAGGAAGAAAAATAGATACCTCAGTGTATCTGGCAATTCTGATTTTTCTTAACATCACATGAAGTAACAAAATTCAATGTTTACTTGGTTGACATGTGAAATTTCTGCATAATTAATAAAAACTTCCATTAATGGTTAAAATTTATTTAATGAAAGTATTTTGGTAAAAAGTGCATTCAGTATGGTCTATGTAGGACTATTAGAGCATTAGTACGTGCCTGGAATATCTTTTTTTTTAAATTTCAATATAGTTAAGTGGCATCTCTTCATTTTATGCCTAGTGATTGTTAATTAGTAATAATAATTATGAGAATAAAATTTAGTTTTATTAATGATCCATTGCAAGTGTTTGTAACACTCTACAGGCAAAGTAAAACTTGAAATATGACTATTTAAAGAAGTAAGAATGACATTAATCCCTTCCTTATCTTATGGAATGTCGTAAGGGAAGGGAATATCTCTGAGTTTTTGCAGGAGAGAAGTTTCTGCTCTGGTAATGCACTGATGGGGGCACTGTATTTGTCCAGGTTTCATACATGTTACCGCGAGCCTGCAGCCCTGGGTGGTGGGCCTGGGGGGAGGCCATCTGCCTCTGAGCACTCATCTTTTGCCTGCATTTACTCTCCTATCTGCTGAGTTACTGCACAACTGTAGCCAGCTTTCCATCATCTTCATTTTTATATATTTTTATGCTCATATATATGACTCACTCTTCGCCTACTTCCAAGCCTACACTGCAACATAAAACATTCAGGAATAAAATAGCGTCAAGTACATGAAGTGAGTTTATTCCAAAATTTGGATAATTATTTGCTTTGTTATACTTACTGGGAAGCAAAAGTGAAAAAGAGAGAGAGGAAGGAAGGGGAAGGAAAGAAGGAAGGAAGGAAGGAAGGAAGGAAGGAAGGAAGGAAGAAAAGGAAAAGGAAAAAAGGAAGGAAAGAAAAGAAAAAGAGAAATAAAGGAAGAAAGAGGGAGAAAGGGAGAGAGACGGAGGGAATGGAAAAAAAAAGAGAGAAACTGGAAAGACAATCTGCATCCCCCTCGCCCCCCACCTGGGCACATTGGCTGTGCTGGGCACCCTTTCAACAGTAGCAAGGCCACTGAGGACTGTGTCTCATATCTTACCATGTCATGTTCACACTGAACATAGAAATCAGCCAGAGGTGAAAGTGTAGGGTTCCTCTGGTCTTCTCTGGCCTGGGTTTGGCCTGGGCATGCCCGTGGCTTTGCTACATTCAGGTGCTTTGGAAGGCCTTCCTTTCCCAACGACACCTTCTCCAGCGCTCCTCCCTGTGCGGTGTGCTCTCTGCTATTACTCTACCTGAAATCCTTTACCTCAGGCAGCAGTGGGGGGTCGTGTACCTTGCAACATTTCTGAGGAATGTCTGCAGGTTTCCTGCTCTGATTGAGTTCCACACTAGGCAAAAAAGGCAAGTTCGTCGTGTCAGTCCCGCAGGTAGCACCCAGACCGGCTGGAAGACCAGAGAAGCACGTTTGAGAGGAGTTGCTCTGCTGCCCCAGATCCAGGAGTCAGGGTCCCACGCTGGAAATGGGGCTGTTGCCTTGAAGACAAGTGCTGGTCCAGGAGCAGGCGGGATGGCGCAAGTCCTGTGTCACAAAGCCTTCCTCCCCTTTTTGAGTTGCCTTTTCCTTGATTCATTGATTTCCTTGGTTCCTGTATAGGTTTGATTACTTTCCAGACAAGTTGATTCTGACAGTTTTTGCTTGATTTTTTAAAGTTCCTGTAGAGGGATGGGTTTGGGAACTACCTACTACCCCATTTTCATTGCCATCACTTTTGCAAGACCAATGAGACCATGTACACATGTACAACTAGAATATATATATATATATATATGCACACATATATAATATTATATATAAAAAATATAAAAATATATATTATAAATAATATATATGATGTGCGTATATATATATTTGAGTATATTTACATGGGTGATTGTCTATCTCTTCAACATTTATTTATTTATTTATTTTAATGATTTCTTATTATATTATGTTAGTCACCATACAGTACATCCCCGGTTTCCGATGTAAAGTTCGATGATTCATTAGTTGCGTATAACAGCCAGTGCACCACACAATACGTGCCCTCCTTACTACCCATCACCAGCCTATCCCATTCCCCCACCCCCCTCCACTCTGAGGCCCTCAGTTTGTTTCTCAGATTCCATAGTCTCTCATGTTTCATTCCCCCCTCTGACTACCCCCCCCCTTATCCCTTTCTTCCCCTACCGATCATCCTAGTTCTTATATTCCATAGATGAGAGAAATCATATGATAATTGTCTTTCTCTGCTTGACTTATTTCACTTAGCATTATCTCCTCCAGTGCTGTCCATGTTGCAGCAAATGTTGAGAACTCGTTCTTTCTGATAGCTCAGTAATATTCCATTGTATATATGGACCAGAACTTCTTAATCCAGTCATCTGTTGAAGGGCATCTCGGCTCCTTCTATGATTTAGCTATTGTGGACATTTAAGTACTGAACACTCTTTTGGGATATGTAGTTCATAATAATGAAATACTTTTGTTGCCAGGTGAGCTGGGGAGACCCTGGGCCCCAGGCCTTCACTCAGCCTGTCCCAAAGATGTCTCCAAAGGCTCCTGGTCTCCTCCAGAGAAGGAATTCAAGGACAGACTCAGCACAGTCGATGAGCAGTACAAGCAGGACCGTTTGTTAAAGGCAAGTGCACTCTCCAGTTGTGAGAGTGGGTGAGCTTGAGAGAGAGAGAGAGGGAGAGCTGTGACTACTTGGGTGTAGGCTTCTAATCTTGTATTGACAGTTGTTAACAAGGAAGTGGAACATTCATTACTTGGGGTGGGGACTTCTAGGAAGCAGGGTTTTGCATTTTTTTCTTCCACATTTGCTCAGGGGTCTCCTGTCATGGCACCCACCATCTTGGGCCCATCTGGCTTGATCTGGCTTCTTACGGCTTTGTTTGGGAGCACTGCCAGGACAGGTCTCTGCCTTTCCTGAGAGCTGACCCTGACTTCCTCTTTGCTGGCTTCCAGGTATCCTGTTAGAACTTAACCAACTGCCCACTCTGTCCATTTGAGACACAGGAGAGAGATTTGTAATTATGGAACTCCAATTACCAGGGAATTTATGGTAGAAAAATTTCTTTCGAAATAATATTTTAGTCCATTTGTTCTTTAAAATGTCAGTTATTTATTTTGGCTCTGAATTCTTAGCTTCAAAATGTAACAAATGCTGGAAGTCAGAGGACCTGTGTGATAAATTTCAGCTTGTCGTTGCTGTTTCACACCAGCCACCCTTACTATTACCTTCTCTTCATCCTTAGCAGGAAATAGCAGTATCCTTTCTTTGTGGCATAATTTTAAAAGTCCATTAATCCTATTATCAAATATTGAAAACAGTTTCTTCAATAGATTGGCAAATAATGGAGAGAAGTAGTCTAGGTGCCTGTAATGGCAAGACTCCTGGAAATAGAACCGAGTAATGCATTCTGAACAAGCTCGTCTCAGTGGTGATGATTATTCGTTTATAAAAGTGGTACAAAAAATCCTGTGCAACTCATTTAAACCATAAGTAAACTTTCAATAAAGGTCTAGTTTACATAAAGCATTTTAAAATAAACTCAAAAGCAATTTTCTATATGAATCATCTCAGTGGCTTACTGCTCCTTCTTATCATTTTGAAATTGTACTGCTACGTCGCTGCTATACACCAACAAAGGGGTACCCAGCATCAAGAAATAGCGTAAGAAACCAATTTAGTCTTTCGCATCTTTCATAGACATCCTGTAAAGTCTTCTTTAAATCATACCTCATTTAGAATTATGTTCCCAAAGCAGCATTCTGAGGTTAAATATTGAATTGAGTTCCCTTAATAATATCAGAAATCATGATAGTCTATTTGAATTCCACTGTTGGAACTTTTTCAACAACATGCCATAAAAAAATTATGACGGTTGGAAGAAATAGCCAATTAAAATTCTGCTCCATCAACAAAAGCATGAAGTATTTATATGAGTAGTATAATAGCAAAATATTTGATTATGAATAGGGCATATGTGTAAACCCTGGCCCATAATAAATGTTAACAAATGCTCCTGAAAGAATATATCGATAAATTAAAAATGAATGAACAAATAAATCAATAAATAAAGACAAGAAGTATGTATTATAATTCTCACCAAATCACCTTTTTAATAAAGAAAAATCTCTTTCCCTGTATCCTTTCCTTCTACCTAACTATCCAAAGGTTATTTTTATTATATTTTATAGATTATAAATTCTTTCATATTTATTAACTTATACTGAATTGCTTAAGTATAGCAGTTTTTATCTACACTATATGTAGAGAGAAAGGATGTACAGTTTGGGGAGTAAAATAACTTCCCCCAAATAAGATATTAAATATATTATAAGGACATAGGTTTTCTTTATGACAGTTCTGTTTGTATTCACATAAAAAGAAACAAATATTTATGGGACAGCCATTGTGTACTAGTGTTTCAACTGCTCTCCTTTAAATGAGAAACTTGCAATAATCTAAGATAAAAATTATTGCCCTCATTTTATCATTTTATGAGCCCAGCTCCATTAAAGGCATTTCCCAGTGTCATCTAGTTAGTGATTAACCAAGATCCAAATGTCTCCCACTTCATTAAGAAGCACAGCACAGTCTTAAAGGAAAAGCTCATATTCTTTCCGCTTCAACAAGATGGATGCAGTAAGAGAAAAACAAAAAACAAAAAACTTTTTCTCTACCTTTGTAAAGTTCTTAGATGAGATCCCTCTATAATGAAAGGCAGATGACCAGGAGAAAAAGAATCAAAGTTTGATAATGTGTATACCTCCTGTGTACATGGGAGAGACCCTGGAAAACCAAGTAACTCCCTTCAGTGGCCCAAGCCATCACCTTAAATCCATGTCCAGCTAAAGACAAAAGATGTTGGAGGGACCAGGAGGCAAGTTGTAGGAGGTGACCAGGAAAGGAACAGTAAATGAGGGTAAGGTTGTTATGCAGATTTAAGTCTTTGTTGTCTCCATTGATAAAGAGTTTCTAGAGATTTAGAGTTATCCCTCTCTTCCAGGTACAGAGAGGAGGACACCCTCCCAAATCAAGAGTCCCCTAACAAATGTAAATGTCCCTTATAAAAGGGTTACATTCATGTGGTTTTCAGACCTTCTTTTGTGTCTGTAGTTTCGTAAAAATAATCAACTCAAGATAATCCTTATGCTAAAAAGGGATATTGTGGGGTGTCATGTTCTCCTCCTCAATGTCACACATGATGAGAGAGCACAAATTAAAGGAATTCCCATGTTAGAAATGAAAGAACTAAATGAGGATATAACAGGTCAAACTTCAATGTAATTAAGGAAGACTGAGTTGATAAAGGGTCAATTTACACTGGATCTTCTATTCTGGATCTAATGTACTTCACACAATTCAATATGAGGGAGACTTACTAGGACTAAAGTTAAGGAAAACAAATGAGAGAGTATTTAAATGTGCAAAAGTACTACTTGTTAGCTAATATACGATGGAGTGTGACAGAAAAAGAGATTTAGAAATGTGCTCCCACATGTGTCTATCAAATGAAGAATTCACTGAAGCTGGCCTCCATCTTGTAGTTCAGATGGAAGAGTGAACACCGAGGTCGTATCACCCCCAGGCACCGCTGACTGGCCAAGGAACATGTTGGTCTAGGCTTCAAGGATAAGAATGCTTGCTTATCATTCAAAGGAATCTGTAGTACAGTAGTTAATCAGCACTATGAAAATCTCGAGTATAGAACAAGGATATTTCTCAGATTCCAAGTCTCTTGAGATGGAATAGACCTCCAGGGGACCAGGCAAAGTGGCACCAGAAGTTATTAAGTAACATCTGTTAACATGACCCTCATGGGCCTCCAGTCAATGACATCCACCTTCACAGGAGACCCTCGCCCCTAAATTTGCTTTTAAAAACTCTCACTTGCAAGCCATCGGGGAGTTCAGGACTTTAGAGCATTAGCTCCCCATTCTCCTGGTGGCACACGCCACTAAATTGTCTTCTCTCTCTCTCTCTTCTCTGCAGAAGCTGGGTGTCTGTTCAGTTTTTATTGACTTGCTAAACATCAGGAGCATGAACTCTCCTTTTGTGACGTAACTTCACTTCTGTGAAAACAGAATCAAAGTTTGCATTCAGTTGTCTAGAATTTTACTTCTAAAACTCTTTTGGTTTTTGCTTTTGACGATATTATGCTGATGTGTTTACCAAGAACTTCATTCATTCATTCGTGGCATAAGATGGATGTTTGGAATTTACTTTGTAAAGAAATACCGTCACTGGTGCTGGGGCTCTCACCCTGGGTTGGGACCTCTTACCGATTCTCCGACAGGCAGTCCCAATCTCTGTTTGAATTTGGTGAGTCAGTTCTAGCACTAGACATCTGACGTTGATTTTATATAAACTCAACCCTTTTTTCTATCATTTCTGCCCATTGCCTATCAGTTTCACACTGAAGGGGGCAGAATATGTGACCCCAAAATATGCCATTTTTGCATGTGGGTTATTTTGAACTAAAAGCAATGAGGAGTCAACAGACTCAAGAATAACTTTTACCTCTCCCTTAACTACCTAAAAGAATTTAGGTAGGGGCCTGGCTCTGAGAAAGAGCTACTACCAGAGATCACTTCTATCAATGATCTATCTGTATGGCAGGACAAGCATCTAATACCAAACATCTGCTCTTCTTATTGTTCTTACTGTGAATTACTCTCCTCTTTGAAGCCCAGGCCTCAATCCCATTCCTTAGCTCAGGATGGCATACAAGCTTCAATTTCTCTACTTGTCCTTGGGTCTCAGATTCTTGTGGGCCATACATACGTAATTAAATTAGTTTTTCTCCTGTTAATCTGATAATGAGACCAGCCAAAGAACCAAGGAGGACATAGAAGTATTTTTCCTTCCCAGCAACATATTAAAGAAATACAATTCCTAAAACAACACTTTATTTTATTTTATTTTATTTTTTAAGATTTTATTTATTTATTTGACAGAGACAGAGACAGCCAGCGAGAGAGGGAACACAAGCAGGGGGAGTGGGAGAGGAAGAAGCAGGCTCATAGCAGAGGAGCCTGATGTGGGGCTCGATACCAGAACACCGGGATCACGCCCTGAGCCGAAGGCAGACGCTTAACCGCTATGCCACCCAGGCGCCCCCCTAAAACAACACTTTAAATTACTTAAAGACAGCTATGTAAGCCTTCTCTTTTCCTTCCCATTGTCTATATGCATCTAACCATCTCTGCTTCCTCCAAATATTCTTCCATGATTCTAGACCTCCTCTAAATTTATTCTAGGAAGTTGTGACAAGCATACCTCTGCTAAAATTTCATGGAGAAGACTAAGAAAAAAGTGAAAGAGTCTTTGATCTCAAGGTTTTAAGAGTAATTTTTTTTCCTAAAGAGAGCCATTTAAAAAAAAATTATCTTTAAGTAATCTCCACATCCAACATGGAGCTCAAAATTACAACCCCGAGGGGCGCCTGGGTAGCACAGTCGTTAAAGCGTCTGCCTTCAGCTCAGGGTGTGATCCCGGCGTTCCGGGATCAAGTCCCACATCGGGCTCCTCCGCTGGGAGCCTGCTTCTTCCTCTCCCACTCCCCCTGCTGTGTTCCCTCTCTTGCTGGCTGTCTCTCTGTCACATAAATAAATAAAATCTTAAAAAAAAAAAATTACAACCCCGAGATCAAGAGTTGCATGCTCTACCGACTGAGCAGTCAGGCACCCCTCAAGGATTTGAGATTCTTCATTTGCCTTTGGATATACTTTTTTCCTTACTGCCTTATTAAATTATAAGCCTCATCCATGCACTACCACTTTTAACTCTTCAAATACCTGGTTCCTTGTCTTCTTAGCATTTCCCATTATTGCAAATAATCTTGCATTTTTCTTCTCTCACTTCTGTGTTTCCTCTCTGATTGCCTTTGGAATATAAACTCTATATAGGCGATGATCTTATTTCTCTCACTTCTATGTATTTAGCACCAACAAGTCTTCTTGAAACATTCAAAATTAAACACATATTTACTAATTTAATGAATCTACTGAAAATATAAGATATGATCACACACTGTCACAATACAAAAGCTTTTGCATTAGGTGCTACAAAGAAAGTGGCAGCTTCTCAGAGTTTTAATGCAGGGAAGGAAGCATCTGAGCTGTGCCGTTGGTCATAATTCCAGGGCCAGGTTCAGTGCAGACGGTCTTAATCTGTAACAGGGTAAAGGACACTCTACTGAAGCAAAGGAAATAGATTTGAGCCTGTTGCTTAGAAAGGGCAAAATACTTAAAACTAGCTTTTGTGAAGAAAGTAATAAGGTAATAAAAATATGCCCAACAGGAAAGCTGGTCAAGAGTGAAAGCTTCGCTGAGCCTATATAGCAAGAATTGGTAGTAAACCCTCTTATTCACTTGTTCAACATTCATTGAACATCTCCTTTATTAACTGTCCTGACCGATTTCTTGTTTCTTTTTCAGGGGCTTAAATCTATATCCAAACAGTCCATCTTCTTTGCTAGGCAGCCACTCAAAGACCAAGGGTACTGAAAGACTTTCTATTTGGGCATAAATATGTAGCAGATGCCATATCATCTCTTTGGAAAACAATCTGAAGCTATGAATGATTACTAAATAATTTTATGCACTGTATTTTTTACAAGCATATAAAATTTTAGTGAGTTTATTCTCTCAAATACTTCAGAGACTCTAAAGTAGAAATCCTTCTTATGATAATGGGGCTTTATGGTTCTTTCTGTGAACATAAATGTATCTCTTTGAAGGCTCCCCTAAAACAAATTTACCAGTATTCTTCTACGTGATGTATATTTACGACTTTATAATGCTTAAGTAAAGAAAAGTTTGCTCAGGCTCGCTTGTTCTCGCTCTCACTCCTCTCTCTCTTCCAGATTCACAAGCTTTAGGAAATGGGGATAAAAAGTTATACATGTTGCTTATATCTCTGCTACCAACAAGAATTTAGAAAAACATTTTAGTAAGAGAAATAGAAACAGGGAATACAACTTGAAGAGATGACCAGACAGGAAGGCTCGAGAGTATGTCAAAATTGAAAGAAAAAGTAAATAAAAAGACGAAAGCAAAGGTCCTTCTGGTGGGTAGAAGGAATCAGGTGTGGATACTAAGGAGAGAGGTGAATTTCCTTTCTGAACCCAGATATTTTGATGTTGTGTCTTCTTTTCATTGTACATGATTTACTAGCAATTTAAGATTTCATAAAGATCTCTGCTACTAATTCTTTTTACCGACCTTGGCTCCTCTGAAAGGAATGCAAGGACCAATTTTACACAATTAGGCCCTTATTACCTCTGAGCACTTCTCTACTCTTCCCTTTGTTCAAACACTTTTCCAGCACACTGGCCTTCTTGCTCTAGCTGGTGCATGAAAGTCAGACCACATAAACTTACTCTCCCCTCTACCTGGAATACTCCCCTGCCAGGTAGCCATATGAATACCTGGAGATGCTCCTGTTCCTTGAATTTACGATGGCCTTTGTATGTATTCATTCTATAGTCAATTCCCCACTTGCCTCTAGGTACTTCCCCCTAAACTCTAAGCACCTTGCTTATTGCTGGAGGCACTCAATTAGCATGTATTCAAGGAAGGAAGAAATAAATGAATAAGCATCTTCCCCTCGTATCCTCTTGGTGACACATGTGTTACTGTTCAGAATGTTCTGGTCATGCCTTGGGGAAGTATGCATAGCAATTGGCAGTCAATCAAGGAAAAATGTTTCCAGCAGCCTTAAAACAACTGCAAATTTATTGCTGAAAATTCATCATAGGATCAAACCCCCAAAATGACAATTAGTACACAATTCATAATAGTCATTAAAAAGATCCACGGAACACTCAGTGAGTAGAATTTCCCTTGTGTTTTGATAAGAATAAAATTAAAGCAGACATCTCTTAAGGCATAAAGGTCAGTGGCGTATGTGAATTTATGCAATTATAAAATAGTGATTATTGTGCCATTCAAATGAATGGAGGAGAAACAAAAAGAGCTGTTGCATGGAGATAGCATGTCTTATTGGCCAGGCTGTAAGGAAACCATACTGTTCTATGCTCTTGGAGGAATGCACAGTAGTGAGCCACCATTGGAGGGGTATTTTGCAATATCTAGCAAAATGAATTTGTTCTTTGGCCCCTTAACACCGCTTTGAGGTGTTGTATCTCAAAGATATACTGTCCCAAATGTGGAACGTCCTCTGCTTGAGACAACTCTTTGTGGTAAAAAGACTGGAAACTACCCAACTGTCCTTGACATATCGAATAAACTATGGCGTACTTAAAATGGCATACAATGTAGCTGTAAAGAGAATGAGAAAAATCTCTTTACGTTCCTATTAAATTTTCTGCAAGATCATTATCAACTATCAAATGAAAAAAGCAAAGTGCAAAACTATGCATAGGATGATTTTATCTAAGAAAGTACTTACATTTCAAAAATGATTTCCAGATAATCGAATTAATTGCAGTCACTTAAACGTACTTTTCTCTATACATTCTCCCATGAACTATATACATAAAGAACAAGAAAAAGAACCAAAAAACTATACAAATTCTGTAGCAAGAAGGCAGGGAAACACTACAAATTTCAATTTCCAGAACACGGTCTCTCACGCTCCTCCTGTAACATTTTGCAGAACAGGAGCATTTCAGAAAAATTGCACAGAAAAGAGAAAAAGGAATTAAGCCCAATCAGCCCCAGGAGGTCCACCCTAAGCGTGGAAATATTGGAAAGGATCCTCAGGTGACTGAGGCACCGACTGTAGAGAGCACAGCAATGGGGTAGGTGGTCTCCAAAACACTGTCCTGGAGACAAGGTGGGATGAGGAAAGGGAGAGAAGCCCCAGGCAAATGGAATATTGAGTGAAAACTCTGAGCCAGAGAAGACATTTAGAATCCTGGAAGACAAAAGAAAACAGAAAAAAAAAGGGGGGGGGACACACAATCTTTGCCCTCCTGACTACCACCCCCTCACCAAGGTCAAAAAAAAAAAAAAATTACAAGCCAATAAAAAATTGTCACTCAAAAGGAAGGGAGGACACCAAGATGGAAGTTTCACTTCTCTGAAGATCATGTATTTGTAGTTTTACCTTTAGAAACATGCACATGTTTTACATAATCTGAAACAAAATTAAATCTGTTTCAAAAAATAATCCTTGAGGGGGTGCGTGGGTGGCTCAGTGGATTTTGGCTCAGGTCACTATCTCAGGGTTATGGGATCGAACCCAGCATGAAGCCTGCTTAAGATTCTCTCTCTCCCCTCCCTTTGCCACTCCCCCATTTTTCCCCATCTCTAAATGAAATTTAAAAATCCTTAAGTATCAAAAGCAAAATAAAATTATGTTGTCTCTTTATTTCATTGGTGACTTAATCAAACTAAATGATGTCAAAACACAGTAATTCAGCTATATATATCTGGTGAGATGTGCCCCCCAAAACAACAAGTGAATCCAAAGAATTCTTAAGCTCTTTCATTATCGATACCTTATAATGCAAGTGCGGTTACCACAGAGAGGATAGAAGAGGATGGACACATAGATGGTAGAGGAAATAAGTATATGGTTACGATTCTCAGTAGAAGCAACAGAGACACAAATGTAAACTCGAAGAAGTAAGAATTCAACAGTTTTAACTTTGACCTTAAAATTTCAATATGAAAATATTATGCCTATTTCCTTAAAATATTTCCTAGCTCTGCCTAAGGGAAAGCCGACAAATGACGACCAGCCCAGAAGCAAGAGCAATCCTCGTGGGTTCTAAATAGAGAACGCTGATTAGTATGCGTGATCCACGCCACTATAGTAACTTCAGCCAGCTGAGCTAATTTAAAATCTCAATGTTATATTTCCATTTTAAAATCAATAATGATGAGTTAACTTTATGTATATTAGGTTCAGAACTTAATGTATTATGCACATCCCATTATAAATTTGAACCATTATCAAAATCATGTTTGTACAAATATTTACGATTCAATTTCAATGAGGTCAATACACAAGTTTCTTTAAAAGTGCACAACCTTCAATTTTTTAAATACAATAAACTAGCAAAGAGTATCTTTAAAAAAAAGTGCACGAGACGTATGTTGCTGCCTTGACTCTCGTGTTTTAACTCATATTTGCCTCTGTTTTATCAATGAATCCCAGCTGAAGTGTCTGCTAATAGCAATTACCTCCCAGATTGAAGTATCTACACTTAGAGGACTTATCTGTGTTTTCTTTTGTCTTGTTTTTCAGTTTTAATAAATACAGGCTAATGAAGGAAAAGAGCACTTGGTCTGTGCTGTCAACAATGAATCTAATACTGAGACAAGCCTAATCCTAATTTGCTTTTGAAATAAGCATAGTCACACTAGGAAGCTATGTACTTATTCTAGCATATTGTTGTCGAATAGAACATTTTTGCTGTTTCACTAAGGAGTTGATTTTGAAGCTAGTTTGTGGGTCACGGCAATCAGTATTATTCCATTGTATATACACATAGCTGTTGTTACCCAGAGGTATGCTGTTGTTCTGCTTTGAAATAAGAAAAGGAAACAAAACAAAACAAAACTTTCCGTAAAGAATAAAGGGATAAAGGACCTTAATATTACATCTGCTGATAGGCTTACCTACTTCTCGATTCATTTCATGTTATATAAGGACACATATTTCTAGCCGCCGTGTTTATTTAAATGAAATTGCAAAGGAATCTTCAAAACCATCTCGATGAGTAGCAAGTCGAAACACTTTATATAAAAACAAAAGGGCTCGAGAAGAAAGTTGAAACACTTTATGTAAACATACCCCAGCTTCAGAAAGCCAACAACCAAAAACCAGGCAAGTACCAGAGTGTCACTATTATTTAATGGTGAGGAGTGACCACTGACCTTGGGACAGGCTACCTGGATTTGTACCCAACCTCCAACACTGACCAGCTGTGAGACTTTGGGCAAATAAGTTAACCCGTCGGTGCCTTACTTTCTTAGTTTGTAAGTAGTGCCTTCCGTCCCAGGTATTTCAAAGCTTAAGTGAATTAATAATGGTATGCAGAGCACATTTAGAGGACGGGCTACCGCATGGCAAGTATTAAATAGGTTAGAGTCTCCCTTGTTTCCTTTGCTTTGTTCAGTGGCCATGTCTTCATTGCCTTGACTGTGTTCTCTTCTCAGAATATGCTGGACGTATTGATCTTTCTAATTAGAATGTTTTCTAATGAGGGGTAAGAAATCACCTGATGAAGTGCTTATGTTTGCCTTCTGAGTTTCATTGCAGAAGACAGTCCGTATTTCCCAGTTGGATTAATTATTAGATTCACCGGAGTTTTGCAGGCCAGACGCATTTTCCCAGAATTGCTCAGTTTTCTACTTTGCTGCCTGATATACACAGCAAATGTTGCTGCAACGTCGATGGCCCCTTCGGTGATCACATTCCTGACTGCTCACAGCCACTGGCCCTGCGCTCTGCACCCGTCATCAGAGCCAAGATGCGGGGCGCCTTCTCCAAGGCAAGCCTGGCACCTTGCCACTTCCCTCCTCACTGACCGATTTCTGAATATATCCTTGACCTTTAAAAATAGTGGAGATAACTGCTTTTTCTTTTATAGGTATAATAGCATCTAAAAGTTATGCTCTTGAGTTCAATTTTAAGATTCCCTTTTCGCTTTTAAGGGCAGCTGATATTTTAATAGATTCCTTCTGTTTTATTACTTCCTTTTAAATCTGCTCATCCATCTCTACCTGTTCTTGTTTGCGTTGAGTTTTTCTTCCTATTTCCTCCAATTTTTATTATGAGTTGAAGACCTTTTTATTTAACAAGTAAGTTATGGTTAAATAAATCTAGAATTGAGAATTAATATCCATGTGGTACTGGCCTCATATATTCGATTCCATAAATTTTGTAAGTGTTATATTGTACTTAATGGGTGTATTCTAATGGCTTCACATACCTGATTCTACACATTTTAAATGCATTTATTCTGGGCTTAATGCACTATTGCTAATACACACCTAACAAGCTTTTACACAGTTTGAATCAATACAGGATTGATCTATATGTCTTCAGATTTCAAATTATTTTATGCTCTTTGAATGCAGTTTCATATTCGAGTGGTACTTTGATAAGCATTTACAATCCTGTAAAATAACTATTTTTCCCTTATTTTCTCTAGAATACCACGAACAACAAATCAGTGGAGAGAAATCACAGGAAGATTAGGAGGGCTCACAATCGGTAGTTCTTTACAAACGTGCTATCGTTCCTCCAGGAAATCATGGGTGATGTTCCGGAAAAAGAATTCAAACTGCACGGGACACATTGGTGCATCTCAAGGGTAATTTTTTAAAAAGATTTTATTTGTTTATTTAACAGAGAGAGAGAGCACAAGCAGGGGGAGAGGCAGAGGGAGAGAGAAACAGACTTCCTGGGAGCCCAAAGCGGGGCTCGATCCCAGGACCCCGGGATCATGACTTGAGCCGAAGGCAGGCACTTCACTGACTGAGCCTCCCAGGCGCCCCTCTAAAGTGTCATTATCAGACATCACGCTTCTCCTTCAAGTGTGTGGAAACATCCCTGAATTGCACTGGGCACTGGGAGCAAAGCCACTTTACGTGGTGTTTTCTTCTCTGGGTCTAAGGCAGTTTGTTTGGACTTTAAAACTGGATGCTGGCCAGATGGGTTGTGCACTTGTTCTTTGTAGGCACAGCTTTGGCAAAGCCCTGGTCCTTGGCCTCAGCCCAGAATCTAAATCGCTAAGGTTCTCTGTCTGCCATCCGGGCTTTGAGGGAGTATCATGGGGAATCCACCCTTCCAATTTTTTTCAGGTTTCCCTGATGTATTTATTTCCTAGGCTGTTGGAACAAAGTACCACAGATGGGTGGCTTAAAACAGGAGACTTATTCTCTCATAGAGAGGCCAGAAGCCCAAATTAACATGTTGGCTGGGCTATGGTCCCTCAAACCCCTCTCCCGAGGCTCTTCCCTTGCCCTCTGCAGTTTCTGGTAGACTTCGGTGTGTTTCAGCTGTGGGCGCATGACTCCAATCTCTGGCTATCTCATCATTGGGCAGCCAGCCTTCTGTGTCTGTCTCTCATCCCTTCCTAGACCCGGCTTGTTGCATTAATGTCCACCTTAATGAGCTCATCTTCCTCAGCACATCTGCAAAGACCCTACTTCCAAATAAGGTTATAGGCACAGGTCTATGGGTTAGGATTTCAACGTAACTTTTAGGGGGACATGATTTAACCTATAGTGCCCAGGGTACCAACTGATTATTTTATCTCTAGCAGATTTTGAAACTTTACAGTGCAAGAAATGGCTAGCTGTACTTGCATACCAGTAACTTGATTTAGATGATAATTTGTTTTGTATGGTTTTGTTTTATTTATGAAGATGGGTACATTCACTCAGTGGTAATATTTTATTGATCTCTTATAGGCAAGGTTCTGGGCTGGGTAGTGAAGGGTATACATGTAAGCTAGACCCAGACTTTTATTTATTTTTTTTAAATATTTTATCTATTTATTTGAGAGAGAAAGAGATTGAAGGAATGAGTGGGGAGAGGGCAGAGGGAGAAGCAGACTCCCTGCAGAGCAGGGAGCCCAACACGAACTCAATCCCAGGATCTCAGGATCTCCATGACCTGAGCTGAAGGCAGATGCCTAACCAACGGAACCACCCAGGCACCCAGACACAGATCTTTCAAAAGAGCTTACATTTTGGAAACAGGAAGAGGAAAACAAGTTTACAATACTATGGATTCAAAATAGAAAATAACAGTGCTCTAAAAGACAGGGATAACATGCAAGGAGGAAAGCAAATATGCAGTTCTGAGCTTGTAAGCATCTTCTCCGCATGCTTCAAATACCTCGGCGTTGGTGGCCTGGATATGCTCCTGACTTATACCAGTTCTTGTCAAGGCGTAGCCTGGACCACTGCTATTCCTGCTTAGGTGCGTGGCAACATAAATTACAGGAAGTGCGACTAAGCATTGTGACAACTTTAAAATAACTTTGGTAACTTTATTTTGGTGAATGCAACAATAATCATAATTGTAATAATAATTATGATCATAATTATTTATAATAATAATTATTATTATAGTTATTTATAATAATAATATGTGGATTTGTGTTTTGTATGTTTTTTCCCCCTTTTCTTATTCTAGTAATTTGGTTTAATTGGATTTTGTAAACATATAGAGCCTCGATGTACTGAAATTTAAAAAAGTAAGCAAATTCTTCTCTTCACCTACTTGAAATGCTCTGAAGCGAGGGCTCTTCCCTTGGAGCAGGACAATATTGAAATGCACAGTTTGGCGGGGCTTCGGGCCAAGGCTCCTTGTCACCCCCCACCCCCACCCCACAGACCCCTTGCTGCAGAGTTAAGGTGACTAGTAAGAAATTTAATACTTTCTGTTCGGATTCAGACTGGCCTAGATTGTCGAGGAAGTTATCCCAGGTATAAAGGTAATTACCTTCTGAAAGACAGAAAGATTCCAGCCTCACAATGCCCAGTTTCACAGCGGCGAGGACATGGCTGAAGGAACATGGGACTAATTGCCAAAACCCTGCTTCCTGCTTCCAACTCTCCCACTTCCGGGAGGAATGCCCTTGAACTCTTCTGCAACTTCACCCCCTAGAAATTGTTCCCCATCTACCACAGAGTATTTTTGCCACAAAAGGAGGAGAGTTGGCATATGGACATTTTCTGTGGTAGTCAAAGTTCTATACACATGGAGCGAATTACTATTTTATGGCCAGTGTGGTGTTGATTCTTCAGGGATATGCCAATAAGAAAAATGTTCTTTAAGTGAAATCTTAGGCAAAACCAAAGACGTGAACTTTACTTGAGTCTTTCTATAAGGATTTTTTGGGCTAAGATGTAATGGAGAATCTTTACGAGGTAACTATTTCCAGTTTTCCAATACCCTGACTTGGGGATGGACTTTGACATATCTTTCTACCACCCGTCAAGGATAAACCGTAAAAACATTCAAATACTTTGATATTCTGCATCTCTTTACCTTGTTAAGACTAAAGAGAAATTGAACGTGGTTACATTTTTTCTCAGAAAGGCTTTCAAAATAAGCATGAGACAACTGGTCTATTTGCAGTTCTTCTCAAAGCAGGAGCTCTGTAGTAAATATTGACTCTGGTAGTTTCTTGCATCTATGAAGATGTGTTTGGGTTTGTAGAGGTATACTTGTAGATAGCTGAGAAGAATTTTCCTTAGAGTTTTTTTTTGGTTTTGTTTTTGTATTTTTTACATTTCTCTCTAAAAACATACAGGATGCTTTGCTAGGTCAGCTGATGACCAGGAATTTAAGCCCGCATAATTCCTGTCCCTGTATGAAACAATACTGGCATACTTTCCCATGCTTTCCAATACCAAGATCAAGCAAAAATAGCTTATCTTTTTGCTCCAGGAATGACTTGCTCCCGGAAGATAAGATTCCAAAGGAACTAAACTACTTACTTATAAAGACTAAGTTTGCTCATCAAGGCTTGCTTCAAGATTCTCACCTCTTTGGGGTACCTAGGTGGCTCAGTCATTTAAGTGTCTGCCTTTGGCTCAGGTCATGATCTGGGGGTCCTGGGATTGAGCCCCATGTTGGGCTCCCTGCTCAGCGGGGAGACTGCTTCTCTCTCTCCCTCTGCCCCTCCCCCTGCTCTTTCTCTTTCTCTCTCTCTTTCTCTCTCAGATAAATAAAATCTTTAAAAATATATATATTCTCATCTCTTTAATGTGCCTGTAAAACCAAAATTATTCTATTATAAACTGTACATTTCCAACCTCTGCTACACCTTGAAATATCTACCTTAACATTGTCTATCCTGGGTTCTAAACTATCGATAACTACAAATGTTTATTAGCACTTCCATAATTTCTTTACTGAGACACTCTCCTAAGACTCGATGCGGTTTTCTTCCTACCGTCACAAGTCTAACCACCAGGTTTTTCTTCTGGTTGTTTGGGTAAAGGACAGTGAACGAGGTGCACCAAAATGATTTAATTTATATAGAATTCTAGATCAACACATGTGATAGTATTTTTCTTCACACTATTCTCATTTTCCCCCTAGTCTTCCTTTAAAATCAATATTATTAGAGACATCGTTTAAGCTGTTTCTTTGACGTGTTAGTTTCCTTCTGCACTGCATGGACGCAGAGGCCCCTTTCTTAGGTGGCTCGGACAGACTGGCATCCAATCCGGGCAACATAATATATTTCACCACCTGATGGTTTCAGTACCTTCCTCTTCTTAGGAAAAGCAAAGGTTAAAAGAGACATACATTGTGTCAATACTTGGATGTGGTCCTTGGACAGAGGGAATTTGAGCTCAGGCATGAGTCTCCTATAGAAAAAGAACTTGGAGAGTAGTTGTTGGGGACCCTGACATGGAGCAGCTACAGATTGAAATAACAAAGTGGAAAGACCCTAAATTTAGAGACCTATATCCAGGGTACAAGAAGCATAAGTTCTTCAAGCAACAAGACTGATCCAGGAATGAAGGGAGCCACTGAATGGCCCTTGCAGGAGATGTTTGGGTACCTTTGTGCCCTTAGGGTAATTATGGGAATTCCGAGGTCAAGAGACAGTAGAGCCACAGAGCAGTGGTTTCAAAAATATTTCAAATTCATGTAATATTTTTCTAAGGAGAATGTGTCTATGAATCAAGTCTCCAAGGACAGTTTTATTATTCACAGAAGAAAATTTAAGACCAAACTAATTTGCCAACACAACAACAAAAGTTTATAGCCGAGGAGGTAGCCCTGTGTTAAATCTAAGAAAAATCCCCCCGCAAAGACTAGGTTGCACACATTTACACAACTTAAGGGTCCATATTAATCAGCTTTGCATTGCTTTTCAGTGCTTAAGGGAAACTATAGATTGTACGTAGACTTTTTTTCATTCTTATCATCACCATCTCCCAGCCCAGAAGTGTCTGAACGATGAGACCATGTTGAGCAGGAAGGGCTGCCCGGGGTCCTTCTGATTCTACCATTACGCTTCAGAGATCCAAGGATTGGGTAGCCAGACACTCAAAAAGATGTATCCTCTTGAACCGTGTGCCATTTCCCCTTATGGAGCCTGTCTGGAAAAACTCACACAAAATTAATTATGGAAGTTACTAAAAGAGAGATCAGCAGATATTATTTAAAGTCACTAAAATGATCATAAATTTGGATTTTTTACCTTTGAACTAAACACATTTTAATGTCTAATTTGAACTAAATGAATATATATATTTTGCTTTCATTTCTTTTAGAGAAAATTTACAGGTTTGTCTGGACACTTTATTCCTTGAGTTATGGTTGACTAACTCATTGTTTTAGGGACTCAAGGACAAACTTAAGAAGGACAGTCAGCCAAATTATATGTTCTTAAAAAACAAAAACAAAAAACCATTCAATTAATTAAGAACATGGTCTACTATATCTCCAGGTAGGACAGTTCATTTGAATTTTCCATAAAAAGGGAACCCAAACTCTTGCCAAAATATTTATTATCCTTAACTCAACATGTATAGTTTTATCAAGGTCAACTTATTAATTAGTTCATTCACAATTTGTTGAAGCTTTTTCTAAATCAAACAGTTTTTACTACTAAAAACACATAAGTCTAAAGGCTGTCTTTGCCTTTATGGAATAAAAGATGTTCTAGATACCAAATGTGAGAAGTTCACTGATGAGGGTTATGATAATTAATTTTATGTGCCAACTTAACTGGGCCATGGGGTGCCTAGATATTTGGTCGAACACTGTGCTGGGTATTTCTGTCAGGACGTTTTTGGATGAAATGAACATTTAAGTCTGTTGACTGAGTGAAGCAGATTGTTCTCTCTAGTATAGGTGGGCCTCGTCTAATCAGGTGAAGGTCTGAGTAGGACAAATGCTGATCCTCCCCCCAAAAAGAGGGAACTCCTTCTACCCAAATGCCTCCACAGGCAACATTGGCTTTTTCTTGCCTTTGGGCTTGAACTGAGACATTGATTTTTTGGTGTGGAGACTGCCAGCCTTCAGATGAGAGCTACACCATCAGCTCTGTTGGGGGTCCAGCTTGCTGGTTGCGGGTCTTGGGACTTGCCAGCCTTCCTAATCACATGAGCTAATTCCTTATAATAACCATATATTATATCCTATTGGTTCTGCTTCTCTGGAGAACCCACACTAATAAAGAGGCTTACAGAGGATATCATGAGATTGTGGAGGAAAGATCACTTAATGAATCATAGAATAATTACATATGGCTTCTCAATGAATTAAAGTTTAACCTGAATTTTAATTTAAATATTTTAAAACTGTATGCAAATTGTAGTCTTCTTCTTCAAAAAAAAAATGCAGTCCACTTTGGTATCTTCAAATCTTTTTAACATCAGAAATGTCTTTCAAATAATATTTTATAAACATCTCCATCGGATAAAACAGATGTAACTACAGCTGCCCTCCTTGATCTGGAAATTCTGCTAGACTCCCAGTCATGTCTGCAAACACCACAGAATCTTCTCCATAGATCCCCCCCTAGTCCTTCATAGTAATTCACAGGTTAAAAATCACAGCTTGACTTCATCAGAGAATGTGTGTAGGGAGGCAACTTGGCCCAACTATATTTGACTAAACATTATCCCATGATTTAAATCATCTTACTTTACAACAAATTATAACACTGAAAATTTATAAGATAACATTTTTTTGAAGAGCAAGTGTTTTTAAGTACAATTATTCCACTTGTGTTTACTGCTGTATCTTTTCCATCTGTGACAGAAGAATTAGATAGAGCAATTAATCATACCTGTTTTTCTCTAGGTTGATGAAGAAAAAAATGAAAGGTATTTTACCCCTATCGGGGGAGATAGGCAGGGATTTATGTCTAGAGGCCCAGAGCTCTGTTCTTTCTTTCTTTCTTTTTTTCTTTTTTTGTCTTGATGATACTGTTTTGAAAGACTACGTAGAACAATCATAGAAACAAAGGACAGGCTGGTCCAAACAGTGCAAGGTTTGAAGTGTTGAAAGAGAGGGAATGTTCAAAATATAAAAAAGGTGGCAGCTCAAATCAATGGGAAAGACGCATTTTTCAACAAATGAGAAAACCGAATAGTCATCTCATGGAAAAATAATAATTTGGAAATTTATTTCACATCTTCCATTAAAATAAATCCAGATGGATCAATGATTGAAACAACTTGCTTAAGAAAATACCAAAGTACAAAAATAAAGCATGAGAGGTAGATGTGGTTTTAAAATTTTGTGGTGGGCATGGCATCTCTAAATACGAAACAAAACACAAAAGACAGCAAATAAAGCACTGGTAAATTTTAATATATGCACATTTTAAGATTCTTTCCAGAAAACTTCATAAAGCCAAAGACTAATGTTAATTTGGGTAAATATTTTCAATTCACATCTTAAACAGCAAGAAAATTTCCTTAATACATAAATACTCTTGGGGCTCCTGGGCGACTCAGTCAGTTAAGCATCTGACTCCTGATTTCAGCTGAGGTCATGATCTCAGGGTCGTGAGATCAAGCCCCCCCATCAGGCTCCACACTGAGCACAGTGTCTGCTTAAGATTCTCTCTCTCCCTCTCCCTCTGCCCTTCCCTCCTTTTTAAAATCTTTAAAAAAAAGTTTTGTAAATCTAAAAGAAAAAAAACAAAAAAAGCATCAAAAGACACAAAGGGCAATTTGCAGTAAGACAAAAACAAAACCCACAAAGTGTTCTGAAAAAAATGTACACTGATGGAAATATACATTTTTATAACTCCCGTGGATGATAATTAGACAACAACTATCAAAATAGAATGCACGTGCCCTGTGACTCAGCAATTCATTGTCCTGGGCATTGTTCTTACACATTTGTAAAGTACGGTATGAACAAGAACATTCCTTGCAGCCACCGTGTGTTATGTAAAACTACTTCTATGCTTACAGAATGGGACAAGTTTAATAAAGTATGCTACATTCAAATGATAGGATACCTTACTGCTTTATATAGAATGCAACATCTCCCAATGTACTGTTAAAATGAAAACTAAATCACATGTCATTTCTCTGTGTGGAAAAAAGGAATCCATATATGATGCTTGGAAATGCAGAGAAACATCTGGAAGGGCAGAATCAAGAATCACAAATGCATCCAGAAAGGGGTTGTAGCTTCTTGGGCAAGAAGAAGGGTAACACATTTCCACAGTATTTATTTTTTTTTTTGTATGTTTTAAAACTTAGTGAATGTAAAACTTTTTTTGTAATACATGAATTTAAAAAATTGTAACTCCCCAGTGTTTGGAAACAACACTAAACTCATTCTTCATAATGCACACGGGTCAGAGAATAATATAATGACATACTACAGAATACTTAGAATCAAATAGTAACAAAAACAATAATAAAATAGACAAGAAAGAAAAAATAGTAAAAATAAAAAAGAGGATATTATCTCCTGAGGGAAAAAAATAACTAAGATCATATGAGGAATATTTTTATTGCAATAACATATATAAGTTTAAAAAAATCTAAATTAAACGAGCAAGTGATTTGGAAAGTGCATATCCAACAGACAAGTTAATCTAACCAAACACACACTCACACACTTGTGTGCACACACTTACTTAGTCCAAGAAACTCCCTTGTGAGTAAGCTACACTCTCCCCAAAATATAGAAAATAGAAGCATAGACTTTTAGGCACATGCTTTCTAACTTTTAAGGAACAGGAATAACGATCTTATGCAAACTCTTCTTCAATCTTATGCACTTTCTCCTTGCAAATGAAAAAAAAAAAAAGTGGGAAGATTCACTAGCTCATTTCACAAGGTTTCCAACACCAAAGAGAAAAAAAATTCTAATTAAAAACATAGGTATTTATAATGCAGCTGTGTGTTTTCTAAAAACATATCTTAACCAAATAGTGACAAGGCTATTACATTTTAGAAAGCTGAATAACACAATGTGTGCAATTAATAGATAAAAGAAAAAAATGTGGTCATCTTAATATATGCAAAATATGTTTCAGAAAAGTAAACCTTTCACAATAAAAACTTAGCAGAGTGGGATTAGACAGGATGTCATTAGCCTGATAAAGGCATTAGTGAAAAAAATTTTAATTGTGAAACTTTATGCATTCCATACAGGGGGAAAAAAGCAAGAGTATCTGATAATATGACAATCACACAACATTATATGAGAGAACCTAGCCAATGAATAATACAGTAAAAAGAAATACAAAAATAAAATGACAGAGTCACTAGTAAGTGATATCATTGTCAGCATTAAAAACAAGAGCATGAGTTAAATAAAATTGACCAGGTTTGTGAGACCAGACTACAATTTGAAATCTTAGAAACTTTTAGCAAACATAACTAAGTAAAAAATAAAATAGGAGAAGAAAATCCACTCAAAAGTGAAAAAAGAAACTATAAAATTATCTAGAAAATACATCTATTCAAATGTATAATACCTTTGGTAAAAATTCACAAAATTTAACTGAGGGACATTAAAAAGATAAATGCAAATACAGATAAACTCTGAAGAATAGGAAAGAGAACTTCTCATAAAAATACGCATAACCTAAGATGCCCATATCAGATGCATATTTCCCACAAGAAACAATGATACAGAAGTTCACTCTGGTGGTTCTGGGGGTGTGATTTTAGCCACAATGTGACGATTTATGACCTGACTTTGAGTTAAACAAGTGAAGTCGGTAAAAACCGTCCTCTCTTTTTCCATCAAAAGGAGAGGATAATTGAGGTTGGAGGAACCCCCAAAACTACACCAAGCAATATTGGAGTGAAACTCATTGCCACTAATCTTCCCCCACGTGGGACCCCCAAAGTCATATGTCCTGTGGAAGAGCTCTCATTTTCTAAATGTAGCTTTTAGTCCCCTGTGACCTAAAAAGGACACATTACTGATATGAATAAAGATGAGTTGTAGTAAGGAAAACTACAACATAGGACAAAGGCAGCGTGTAAGCTCTCAGGTGCCCCTTTGGTAGAAACTTGATAACGTGGACCCACCACTGGTGGGAGCCCGTAAAGTCTGATGCCACTTTTTGTTGCCCTTGCCACTTCAAGCCCTTTTGAAGGTAGCTGGGTCTGTAAAGAAATGGTTGACACAGTATAACAAATAACTGATCCAAATTCTGCCTTTCAGATCGATTATATTCCTTGAAAGACAGGGCGAATTCCTAACACAGAGCATGTTGCTTTCAATATAAAATTGACTGATCTGTGCTTGTCCTTTGTGCTCACTTGCTAATCAATGTATTGGGCCCTTAGCTTGAAATTTCTATTAGGGATTTCTTGCAAACACCCATCTTTACTACAATAAACACATCTCAAAGCTTATCCTCTGTTATATCTTTCAAGACCCCAGTCTTTGTTCATTAAATACAAAGACCACTAACCTGATTGTTCATGATCAATAGTGGGCGATCCCCAGTCACCACAGCTCATGTCGTCCCATAGTCTGCTTTGAAGTGCGCAAAGGGCTTGTCTATGTATTTCATTCCAGAAGTATCCTGGTGTTTCGTTTTCATATTTAGAAAACCCAAACCTTTAAAAACAGTTCATGAGTAAATAAGCTGTATTATCAAGTAAAGGATTTCTTTTTGAAGAGAACAGACTACCCGTCTGAGACTTGACCACGTAGAGTTCTAACCTACAACTGTTCCGTAACATCCTGATCAAGTGGTTTCCAAAGGCTGCCAGTTACTCAGGCAATCTCCTGTTTCCATTTACAGATGAAAATTAAATCAGTCCTATAAATTTAAATATATAAGAATTCTCTTTCTCCATCACAAAGGTATTCTTTTTTCTTTCCTTCTAACGAGTTGAAAGATTGAGAACTCCATATTCATTTAGGTCCCTCTTCTCCACCAGGTCCTTCCTACTCTCCCCGGTTATTTGTGTTGACAGTCAGAACAGTGAGGCTTGTTTCACGGTAATATTCTGACAGTCATATTTTCTCCAGGCTGAGTCATCTCCATGCTTTATTCATTCTCTGGCTGCCTCTGAATTTGAATTTTGTCATCCTGTCTTCCAAAGGCAACGGATTGGGAGAACTCAGGCATGTTAGATAGTGGAACACAGCCTGCTCATCTTTGATAAAAAACTATAATCCCATATAACATGGTGTCAGCCTGCTTTTTTAATTCCTTCATTTTCAATCTGATGAAGAATGGATCAGCCCCCTTAACTGATCATAACATATACATGCGCTTTTGAAATCATACACCTTGAGTGATAAATGCCATAACTTAACTGATACTTTAAGGATGTGTGGCAATGAAATCCATTTTTCCCCTTTTGTATAATTTTGCTCACTCTGCTCCCGGTCTTTTTCTGTTGACAGAGAGAGCAGTGATTGCTCAGGTGTGTATCCTATTCAGGTGATGTGACACAGAAAACCGAATGTTAACGCTAGCAGTTAGCCCTTCACCTCCTTCCAAAACCTCTGTATCCAACACCAGTATTGAGAAAATATATTCCAAGTTTTAAAAAAGAGATGAAAGTAAATACCCATTAGTCATGGTTCCAAATAAAACCCAGAATCGAAAATCCCTAATCTGAATGCCACAGACATCATTACCCCGCTAAGTTCTCAAGTAAGGGGCTAATGATTTAGAAAATACATTGTAATTACTAAAAGGAGCTGTATTTCCCCCAAGGCCTAGCCGGTCTCATATCCTGTTTCATAAATCCAGATCACATAGAACCTTTAGTGCTTCTCTTCTCCAGCGGGGGCAAAAAGAGCAGGGTACGGAGGCATAGGCTGACTGCTGTCTTTCCACTAGCAGGGAAACGCTGTCCCTACTCTGCACTTTGCAAAGCACTTCACAATCTGGAATAAATTCCACTTTTCATTTTTCCACATCCACTACATAAGTTGGAAGAAAAATGTTACATAAAGAAAACAATATTGCACCTGTTATGTTCAATACATAATAATGTATTTCATCGATAAAAAGATCACATATCTTCCTGTGTTGCCTCTCCATGGACTGGGGAAGCCCACTTTGCCCCTAACCTCTGGCAGAGCATTTTTTCCCTTGAGGGGGAGCGGACAATTGGGACGGTGTAGTATTTTAGCAATTTATGAATACCAGAGATTCTCAAGTATGACCCATGGCCCTCTAAGACAGTAGCGGATCCAGTTTGTGGTTCCAATTCATTGATTCTCCCACTATACAGTGAGAGTAGACAGGATAGGTGAGCTGTGGGCCTTCCACTGGGCTTATGTTGACTGCATTAAATAGGTACATGGCTACCACCCTCCAGGGTGAGATGTGTAATCAACACACTCTTACAGGTTTTCTCCTTTTCTTCCAATGGTTTTTAAATCTTGGACCCAAATAACTAGGCTTACTGTGCTTCCCCATATAGGAGAAGGACCATTGAGGAAGAATTCTGCTTGTCCTTTTGGGAACTTTTTCCTGGTAATTTGTTACTCCTATGTATCTATGGTCAAAATGGTAGATGGATCAGCTCCTACTGCCTTTTATTGACTCTGACTTAGTATCTCTAGAAGCCACATTGCATCCTGGTTACTGTGCAGAACTGTCAGGTGGTAGAGTAGAAGCAAGGAGGCTCAGTACGGTGTGATGCAAAAATCTAGGTGAGAATGTATGGTTGGATGGTGATGGCTTGGATGAAGGTAGTAGTAGTAGAAATGACAAACAGATGAGTGGATTCCTGCTACTATATGGAGGTGCCATTGATAGTACCTGCCAATCAATGAGATGTTTATTCGAAAACCGGGATACAGGAACAATACTTCCTATGACTCTGACCTAAGCAACTCAATAGATGGTGACATCATTTGCTGAAATGAGAAGATTAAGGAAGGAAAAGTCTTTGGGAATATGGAAAGAAATCGATTATTTTGTTTTGGAGAAGTTAAGTCCAAGATGTCTCCATGGCATCCATGTTCAACTATTGAGCAGGCAGCTGGACACGTGAACTTGCTGTATATACAAGGGATGGAGATATAACATTAGGAATCACCAGAAAGAGACTGGACCTAAGGCCATCAGGCAGGGATGCATATGGGAAAGCACGTAGATAAACAGAATCTAACACTATGACTTCCCACTCCCCACCAAATCAGTCCTTGTTCTTGTTGAGAAATCTGAAGTGCTAAGGGAATGAAAGTCTACTTCCACATATCGACTTAGCAATTTGATTACTCACTTATACACACACAAAATCATGTATATGCCACATGGCTTATTTCAGCTCACATTCAGCGTGCGGAATAGCAGTCAAATGAATGAATGGAATTTCAAACATTTCTTTAATATCTGAAGCCCACGATATCTTCCTATTGAAATCATTTCAGCACCTCCAAAAATAGCTCTCACTAGCCACATCTTACTATAGTTTTAGGAAACACTTAAGACACTCAAGAATACCATAGCATCATTCTCACATCCACACAGGGTGGAAACAACCAAAATATCAATTAAATGTGACAAACAGCAGTTTATAATCTAAGTTCCAATTACTCTATTACAAAATTTTTCTACAAAACATGTGTGTCAAAATCAAATATACATTGTAAAGTCTAGACTTGAATTTTCATGACCAGCTGCAGAAAATTATTGTAATTTAGAGGGGAAAAAAGAAGATATAAGGAGAGTGAAACAAAAGGATTTTCCAGATTTCGGAGTCTTCGGGGCATTCTTTCTTCTGTGCCAGTAAGTTTCATCACCAACCTGTAGAGTTGAAATGAGTTACTTGAGCTGTTGCTACAAGGTTTGGCTAAACACATGATGGTTAGAGAGCGAATTCTAGAGCAAGGATGCTGGTGTTCAAATCTCAGCTGTGCCAAATATTTGAAATGCGTGCTTAAACAGATTACCTAACTTCTTTCTTTTTCAAATTGCTCATCTTTAAAATAGTTACGATAATAACGCCTAACTCATGTCTCCATGCAAAATTTGCCCATGGAAACACAGCTGCTCAAAACCCATCCCTGAGTCCATGTTCATTCTTGCCCATCCCAAATACGCCGTAAATCCATCATTTCTCTGAGACATAACTAGAATTTATTCTGCTTTTACCTTTTACATTTCTTCTTCTAGGGCAATTCTAAAACCCATAGTAAAAATTTAAATGTGCCAAAAAAGCCCAAGGAAAGGGGGAAATTGTGCTTAAATAACTTTTATTTTACGCAAAGATTTTCTCCAGGTAATTTCTCTTTATATATAAGACGATGGCTTATGTAGCCCTTATCGTGTGCCAGGCATTATTCTAAGTGCTTTGTAAACTATATCTCATTTGGTTTTCATAGCTACCCTGTGAGATTGGCCTGGGCTCAATGCTGCTTCTAATTTCAAACATAGGGCATTGTACATTCATTTAAAACAGTTGCTGAAAAATAAGATGGTAGCCTACCATTGTTGAAATCTCCTGACACTCATGTAAGTTTTATGAACTGATACTGCCTTTATCACAATACAAATTAACATATTAGTGATTCCAAGATGACCTATCTAATTTTAAAACCTAGCCTTTCCCAAACTAGCCACAGTTTGATGTTTAGTGTGCATATTTAATAAGTTCTCACAGTGAGTCGTCCTCTAAAGAACTGAGATTGGGAAATGCTGACTTAGATACTCTTTGGGACAGGTGGACCCTCTTTTCTTTTATAGAAATATTCTGAGAAGGAAAGATTGAGTTTGATTCAATGAATCTTCATGTAGAAATAAGACGGATGATCTTTTTAGGGGATCTGTTTTATGTGTGAAAGGAGACTCAGGTGTTTCTGGGAGTGGAGATGAAATCATTGGCCCACGTATTAGCTGACTTAGTCAACTGGATACTAGTAGGTTTCTGATGACTTTTCATGCTGCTGAGGATTTGAAAGCATGGAGGAGACTTTAAATACTCTATGTGGTCCATGTTCCTTTTACATCCTCCACTTGCTCCCCAAAAACATAAGGAATCTTGCAACAAAGCCCCCCCAACACACACACAATAAGTAAATAACGTGTGTCTCTGACCCTCCGTCCTGCACAACCACCTTGCATTATTATGATGATTATAAGGTGAAGACTTTTTAATATTACAAGGGTATCTCTCATGTACTTTACAGCGACTGTTCTAAACATTTACTGAATGCACAGAAAGTCTGAGCACACGGTGTGCACTCCAACACACTAGTTCATCCACTTGCAAAGTGTTCCTTGTTTACCAGGCATATTATTTCGTTTGATCATTACATTGATTTTGTGGGCTAAGAATTATCATCTTCGTGTTATATAGGAATAGAAAGAGGCTCAGAAAGAAATTTCAAAAGAACCCAAATCATAAATAACAGCCAGATTCAATGCTTGGTCTTCCACACCCAGCCTTTAACTAGAGTTCTACAGCAAAGATCTCTCCCTCTGAAGCATGTGATTTTTTTTTTCTTGTCTTCAGGATTTCGTGTCTTTCCAAACAGACAGACTTGAGCTGACATCCTGGATGTCCCTGTCATAGAAATCCCATATGTCCCTTAGAGTTTACTGTAACATTGCTGGCTAAATGAGATCATACCTGACTCCATCCTGGAGCTTTAATTAGATCTTCCATTGAAATGATGGATTTAGTGGGATGCTATCAAGTCCATCTAGCTGGGCAGAGTTTGGGGCAAATTGCTGTGTTGGTTTAAGTAGACAAGAGAACTGGGAGCAGATAGCAGATAGATCTTATTGTTAGTGGCACATTCTAACCATCAGGGCAAAAATTCTCAATTAAAAGCCGAAGTTGTCATTGGGATGCAAGAAGGCATTTTTCTGGGGACCAAAGCTGAAGGTATATTCAATATTTAAAGGGCTCCATGACCCCAAAAATACCATCCACTGATGGAGAAGAAGCATATCAGCCACTCCTATCTTCACCCCCCACACCTATTCTGGTTCTGAGCGTTAGAGTGACATATGCATGCCAAGTACAAGGACACACAGTTATTATCAGACCAAGAGACTAAGGAAAAGGATCCCTGTGGGGTATGGACACTATGCCCACTCCTCATGATTCCAGGGCTGTTTTCCTTTCTTATTCGATTTCTCCCTCTCTCTCTTTGTTTCTCCCTGTGCGGCTTGTATTGAAAATTTGGCCTGGTTCAGTCTACCATTTGAGAGAAACTGTCTTCTATTGAAAAATTCTGCAGTTGGCTGTCTGGGAAAGTTCTGCTTTGGACAAATGGAAATTCCCCTGTACTTTGATCAGGCTGTTCTTAGATTCACCTCTCTCTCTCTTTCTGTCTGACATAAGATATTACTTGCTAAAATTAAGATGTAAAACTAAGAAAAAGAGGTCAAGTTAGAGGTGAATAAAGTCCTTGTTTGTTTTATGCTTGTTTTAACCCCATGTGCTAAAGTCAAAAGTGCAATAGAGAAATTTGGAGACAAGTCCTCCAACATCTAGGGAGAGTGTGAATTTAATTGGAAGCATCTCCTCTGCATACCTCCCTTGGAAGCTGTGGCAGCTTGAACAACCTGGAAAAGAATTCATGATCTCAGATTCTTCTCACCTCTGCCATCTTTCCACCATTGAGACAGGAAGATCAATGATAACTATTAAACTGCTTATGTGTAGGGAGGGTTGAGTAGATGCTGGTGTGGTGTGACAAGTATGGCGCTTACATTGACCATCCGGGGGGAAGGTTTGTTCTGTGTTAAAGGCAGGGAGGGTCACCCAGGAAGACAGGAACTCAATATGAGAAAAGGACTGGTCTAGGACACAGCCACTTTCCAGCATCCATTTAGAGGTTAATTAAGAAAGTCTCATAAGCCTCTGGGACAAAGCAATGGGGAATTAATTTTATGTCCTTGGACACAATTGATTTTCAGGAGGCCACAAAATTGATGCCTAACTGCTGGAACGGCATGGTCGGAATTCTTTTTCCATAGATGACATTAGTTGTTGGACTCTGGTGGCAGCAAAGCAGCAAAATCAAATTAAGATCAGTAGCATTAATGGAAGAAGAATGTAGGTCACAATGTCAGTCAAGCAGAAAAACAAAGTCTGCAGTAAGTTTAAAATAATAAAACCTGCTATCCACTTCAAAAGACAGGGCAGCAGGTAACTGGTCTTCTGGGATGGATATAGGAATTTCACTGTGGGTCTTCTGGGACCTATGAGTTGAGGTGCACAATGGGGGCCATTCTCACTCACCCATTGTCAGAAGAGGGAAGCCAAGCCCAGGTTTGGGCATTAAGGATACTGGGGGGGGGGGGGGACAGAGAAAATTGGTTGGGCTGAAGATAGAAGCAAAGAAGAGAACTAGGAATGGTTTCAAAGTAACTGAACTTTGGGATTAGAAGCAGAGTCATTGGTTTTCTCAGTGTCTTGAATCACTTGGGGAAGTACGGCTTGCACACATATGCACAAAATGAGCTCTTGTTTGCATGTGGTTGGGAAATGGAAGGTCCGGTGGGTGGATTCCCTGCTTAAAAACTGTATTTCAAACATCTATTTGATATTTTAATGTATTACACAAATGGCCTCCGTGAACTATTTTTATTCAATTTAAATAATCTGCGATAACAAACAGAAGAGGTTTAATTTAATGTGCTTCATGTAAGTGAATATTGGGAACACAATTGCTCAAGTTAATATTTTATATGCAATTAGAAGTTGTAGAAGGACTCTTGCGACCTTGTGGTTTTGAGTTTAAGAACAAAAGGCACATGATGCTGAACACTCAAAACCACAGGGGGTGAAGAGCAGTCATCAACTTACGGAGGAGAAATGCAACCATAAAACAAACAGAGCTGTCAGAAGTTCCCACAGTCAGTTTCCAGGTACCTCTTCCTATGTGCTTAACCTGAACCCAGTTGCTTAAAGCTTTTAAGCCTATGCTTTTCTCCCTTTAAGTGAGGATGATTATGATTATTTCTATTTCATGGGGCTTTTGTGAGAGTCCATGAGATCACGTGTACGTGGTACTCAGCACACAACCTGGCACGCAAGTGCTCCTGAAAAGACAGCTGCTGTGGCAATTCTGCTGTTGCTTATCCAACATACGTGCTCCCCCTTTTCTTGTACTAACAGAATCACGGTTTTGTTGGCAATTGTATTATGCCCACTAAAAACTGTTTTCCAATCTGTTCTGCAGATAAAGGTGAGCATGTGAAATGGATATGGGCAATGGAATGAGTGTGGCATCATGAAACCATTTTGCCTTTACTCCTTCCTTCCTGGAATCACAGCTATGTTGCCTGAGCATCAGCTGCCACCTTGTGACCATGAGGCAATCTGGAAGATGAAAGTCATGTGCTAAATCTGATGAGGCATAAATATTGAAAAATGTTAGGTCCCTGATGACAGCATGTACTGTCATTGTAATCCTTGATTGCCTACCTGCGATAGTTAATTTTATGTATCAACTTGGGTAGTCCATGATACCTAGATATTTGGTCCAAGATTATTCAAAATGCTTCTGTGAACGTATCATTTTAGATAAGATTAATATTTAAATCAGTAGACTTTGGGTAAAGCAGACTGTCCTTCATAATATGGGTGGGCCTCATCCAATCAATTGAAGGCCTTAATAAAAAAAAAAAAAAACATCGATTTCCCCAGGAAAAGAAGAAATTCTTCCAGCAGATTCCCTTAGACTCAAACTCCAACTCTCCTCTGGGTAACTCCCTCTATCTATCATCTATCTATCATCTATCTATCCTATTGATTATGTTTCTCTGGAGAACCCTAATACACTCATTAAATAAAATTAAATCTTAATTTAATTAAATACCTATTTTCTAGATCTCTGTTACTCTCTGTTGAGCAAAATTCTTTGTTATACATGGACCATTTTTATTAATGGATGCAGTGTTATCATGATCACCATTCCATGTCAAAAGGCACAATTTTGTATCCACGCTTAAATTCTGTTGGGGTATCTTCAAACTGGAGACTGGCCATAGAAGAAAGAGGTAGAAACAATTTTTAAAAAAGAGCAAATGGTGGGAATGAGGTCCCACATTTAATTTCCAAAAAGCAGTCATTATCATGAAATTTGCATTTGAGCCCACTATTACTCTGAAATCATGTCTTAACACATGAGGGTAACACTTATGGGACAAAAGATATCAGGCACTGAGGAGGAGACATATATTCTCACTGCAACCAGCCCATCGCTCTCCTACACGGAGGCCGTGCTAGCAATGTGGAGCAAAGCTAAGATGTACATGCAGTTCTTTGCGCTCCATATCTACCCAACACAACTCAAGGGTGATGCTGTTGACCACGTTGCATATTCTGGCAATTTCATTCAGGCTACATCAAATAGTGCTATCCAAACATTTTTAAGTCTCATTTCCCTTTCTTTAAGCACAGTTTTACCTATTTGCACAGTATAGGTGATATTTTAAAATGGCTTTGTTCTGGAAGCCTCTCTGGTGAAAAGGTCTGCCCACCTGACCTCGTCTGTCTACTTCATGATCCCTGAGGTATTCTTGTGGGACCCCCTAGAGTTCTACCTAGTCAAGATTTTAACAATCCCCGATCTACAGATTTCACTGAAGAGCTATGCCCTCTGAGCTCAGTCTTGGAGCATTGCAAAGATTAGGCTCACGCCTTTTTATCTTGATCCCAGTTCAGTTTCATGTCTACCATGTGCCTCATTCTATTTATTATTACCTCTCGATTCTATGCCCAAGTTGAGCTGTCTTCAAAGACTTTTCCCTTTTTGCCATTTTCATATTATTCATCCATCCATTTGTTGATTTTTACAATAACAGCAAGAGTGTATGCCACATGAAATGATTCCCATCATAAGTCATTTTAAATCATACTTGTTGAAAAGGCATGCTAATTGCTCTGGAGGAGGAGTTAAGACTATCACAGATCTAGGAATGCATCGTGAGCTACTTCTATGAAGAACAAGTTGACCAGAAACCTGACAGTGATGGATACTTTTTTCTTTTGGTCAATTGCATCCTTCTGCTTTTGAAAGATAGTGTGAAAGGTGGCTCATTTGAAACTTTGTGTGTGTGTGTTTTTCCTGGTTTATCATATGTTAAAGAATACATTAAGGAGTAGGTTTTATGCTTGAATATTTTTAATGATCCTATCAACACACCTGACCCATTATCATATGGTACTGCAAAGATGTCATCCTTGAAGGTTGCAGGAACATTCATATCATTATGCTACTTTGTGATAACATATGGAATAAACATATGAGGATATTAAAATGATACTCACATTGATGCATCCATCCAGACAGATTTCTTATACAAAATACTCCATGCCATTCATTTTAAGGTATGTTGCTAAAGCTTATTTTTACGATATTCTAAAACACGGGAGCATAATAAGTTACTTGGTACATTTCATTAAGGAATTAGAGTTGTTTTCAGTTTGAACATGAAGGTAAAAATTCAGTTTTTGCTATCTCATCTTGGAGGTCATTGAGAAAATAACAAATACAAAAGAAAAAGTCACTTTCAGTGAAACAAGGAGACAGCTGGGAAGCCAGACACCAAAACAGATGGAGTGGCTACCAGGAAAGATACGGATGAAGCTGGCATCCAGCAAACAGTGGAGCTAATCCACCAACAGGGAAGACTCCATTCTGATGGATCCAAGCAAAGAAAGAGGACGCACAAGGCTAAGAAGCAGAGAAGCGAAGCACACACTTATTTGCAAAAATGCTAGACTGCCATTGAGGTGGCTAGTTTGAAGCCACAAAGGAAGTGGAAGTAAATGAGGATTCATGGAGGAACAAAAGCCATGTTCACAGAATTTGTACTCTCTCTGTGTCAGGAGCTGAAAAGCGAGGTGTTGCATTATGTTTTTCACAATGAGCTGTTTATCTCATTTAAGTAGGTATAAGAAAAGCAGGATCAACCTCAGAAAAAAAAAAAGAAGCAGAACTAAGAAAAGAAACAACAACAATCAAAACTCCAATTAGCTTGGAACACGTGCAGGCAACTCCCACAACCAATCACTCGCAAGTAGCTGCTGGGGGCCGAGGGGGTGGGGAAATGTCTTCTTTCCACGATGTATAGGGGTTAAAAGAATCAACATGGAATGTATGCAACTATATTACGTGGGGAAAAAAAAGGAAAGGGAACAAAAAAATGACAGACTGTTCACAACCCATTGTCTTGACGCTGTGAAAGGTGAAAAAAAATGGATGCACTTTGTCAGGGGTTTTGGGGTTTTGAAGTGGAGCCAGGAGGCCATTATGTGTGTCTTTACCAGGTGGAACCATGAACTTTTGCACAGGGTCAAAATGCCAATATTTCAAGGATTCTGCAGAAATACCTGCAACTCTCTACCGTACCACACCTTTGTAGAGTGAAAGCCTCAGCAACCAATTATGTTTATTTTGAGGTATGATGGAAAATCAGAATATATTGATTTTTAGTTAAGTAAATACTTATTGAACTTGTAAAATAACTTTACACAAGAAAGAATGACTTTAGCTCTATTTCTTTGAAGGCAATAGAAAGTAGTGTTAAGAGCAAGGACTCTGGGGTGCCTGGGTGGTGCGGTCTGTTAAGCATTAGACTCCTGGCTTCAGCTCAGGTCACAATCTCAGGGTTGTGAGATCGAGCCCATCAGGTTCTGTGCTCAGCTTGGAGTCTGCTTAAGACTCTGTCTCTCCTTCTGTCCCTCCCCTCAAGCTCTCTCTCTCTGGAATAAATAAATAATCTTGGGGGGGAAAAAAAGGAACCAAGGATTCTAACACTCCTGCCTGGGGTCATGTCCAGTCTGCCATTACTTCTGTACCACTGGCAGGTTCCTTAAACTCTCTGTGCCTCAGTTTTCTCATCTGTAAGGTAGACACAATTATAGTAGACTACATTATAGGTCTGCTGTGAGAATTGAGTAAGTTAATATAGATGAAGCATGGAGAATACTCCCTACTACATCCTCAATTTTCATTGAGCATTCTTTATTGCTATTATTTCTAATGCTAAGATAATCTTCAGTCTTCTTATAATGGTTGAATAAGTTAGAGCTACGTCGTGCAAGTCATGATCACTCTTTGCCGTATATAAAAATCAAACTGTAAATGCAGAATGATAATGATTTCATAACATTTTCAATCACAGGTTTTGGTAGAAATTCTACAAAGTCCATAATTTAGTTTTGCTTAGATATATACATGCATAGAGTCGTCCATTACATGACTGCTGCTTGTCAAATCAATTTGCAAAGAAAAAATTTAGCCTTAGTAAAGATTTTTACTTAAACATGAAAAAAATGTAAAGAGAAATGAATCAGGATCACAATAGAGTGTATAGTTCTCTCCATGAAGTAATCCTTCCACACTACAGACGAAGTATGGGTACATTTGATTAACAAGCTTTAGAGGAATAGGTAACAAACAATTGCATAATTAATTTCATAAACTAACACATTTCCTAGTAGAAGCTATTTATTTGATTCATCCGTGGAGTCCAGCTACATTTTATATCACAGATTTCTGTACGGAAAGAACAGAAAGAACGGGTATCTCCATTTCCTTCAGCTTGAACCATCCCAAGTCAAGTCAGGCCCTTGCTATCCTCTCTTTTTGACGTGTTAAAAAACGTATTTCTGAGTTCTCTCTCGAGTTGTATCACTCTACCTGGACTTATGAGTAGAGCAGCCCCATCATTCAGTCGTGGAACTGGCTGTACGCACGTGGGCTGTGTCTCTTTCTACTAGTGACTGTAGAAACTTGCAAAGAGAAAACAGTTTGAGTCAGGTTTTTCAGGTCCCCCATAACTTCAGAGCTGTTTTTTCTTTCTTGTTACATGTCTCACCCTCAATAAATGCTTAAAAGAAATACCAATGACTTCCTGTTGCTATCTACAAACAGCATGAAAATTATTCTTTTTTTCTTTTTTAAAGATTTTATTTATTTATTTGACAGAGAGAGACAGCCAGCAAGAGAGGGAACACAAGCAGGGGGAGTGGAAGAGGAAGAGGCAGGCTCCCAGCGGAGGAGCCCGATGCAGGGCTCGATCCCAGGACCCTGGGATCACGCCCTGAGCTGAAGGCAGACGCTTAATGACTGAGCCATCCAGGCGCCCCGAAAATTATTCTTTTATCTAAAGACTTGGTCACTGGATTCGCAATTACGCCTGTGTCTTCCCTGAATCTGATATGGCATCGTCGTGGGAGCCGCTCTCCTCCCCAGTTTACCACTGATTACTTGTTTAAAAATTGCCATTATTTAATAAGATATTATTTTAAAACAAATTATCCTATGTTAAAAATAAAATAAAAAGCTTTGTCATTTCTCCGTTCATCACGATCAGGGAAAAGTACAGTTAAAGACACCAATTGATGATAATGTTACAGAAAAGAATTGTCATTCTCTATTAATTTTATTGATATAACACAATTATAGTAATAAACTCTATTATCCTGCTTCTACAGTCTACAGCAGGAATAGCAGGGGTCCTAAGAGTCAGGTTTCATGCCATATGTGGCCAAGGATATGGACATAAGGGCTCTGGGAACAATGGGACAAATGAAAGACCCTTCAATTTGCTATTCTAAATACCGGGTTCATATGCTTATTTTCTCACTTCTTAATTGAATGAGTTTGGGCAATTTACTTCTCTTGTTGTTCTGTAAAATAGAATCAATGCTGATTTTATTACTGGGATATTGTGGCAATATAATGAGATTTTTTTTCTAAAGCTGCTTTACCGAAGTAAAATACTTACAATAAAATTTACCAATTTTGTGTGTATAATTGATGAGTCTTAACTAGTATATAGTGTCACATAATCACTGCTACAATTATAGTATAGATCATTTCCATCATTCCACAATCCTTCTCGCCCCTGTACAGTGGATCCCCCTCTCCCCACGCCGAGCCCCAGGTCACTGCTGATCTGCTTTTCCATCACTTGAGTTGTGTCTGTTCTAGAAATTCATTTAAATGGAATAACTTACTGTAGAATTTATGGCGTCTGACTTCTGACATTTGCAATAATGTTATTGTGATTCTGGTTGTGCATATCAGTGCTTTCTCTATCGAATTATCTATCTGTTTGGTGTTTATTTATATTTAAGTATCCTATTGAATGGATATACCACAATTTGCTTACCCATTAATTCTTGATAGCTGAAGTTCGAAGCTGTTATGAAAAGCATTATGTTTTGTCTTCCTATAGGCAAATATAGGTTAAATAACTATAAATAGGGATACCGGGACTCATGATAAATGTGTTTACATTTGTAAGTAACAGTGAAGCTGTTTTCCAAAGTGGATCAGCCATTCGAAATTTCTGCTAGCAATGTAAAAACTTTCTAAGTGCTTACATTCTCAAAATTCGATTTAAAAAAAAATGATTTTTGGGGTATAGTGATCTCTAATTATGGCTTTAATCTTCCATATCACTAGAGATATTGAAGATCTTTCATATGTGTATTTGCCTTTGTGTGATTTCTTTGGCAAAGTGTCTGTTTAAATACCTTGAACATTTATTGGATAGTTTGCCTTATTATTAAGATGAAATGTTCCTTATATATTCAAGACACAAGTCTTTCATCAGATGTACATTTCTTGTGATTTTTAAAAAATTTTTAAGAATCTTGCACATGCCTGTGCATTGTAGATATTCAATAAATATCAAGATGATCTGATTTGGGGGCCCTTGGCTGGCTCAGTCAGTTGAGCATTTGACTTCAGCTCAGGTCGTGATCTCAGGGTCCTAGGATCGAGCCCCTCATGAGGCTACTTGCTCAGCAGGAAGTCTGTTTCTCTCGCGTTCTCTGCCCCTCCTCACTACTTGTGCTCTCTCTCTCTCTCTCTCTCAAATGAAAAAAAAAAAAAAAAAAAAAAAAGGATGATCTGATTTTGAAGGAACTTGAATCTGAAAGAATCTGACTCGAAAGTAGTCCCAACCCACTTGACCAAAAATATGAGGATGTGGTTGCAATTGCATCAAAGTTGTTTGATGTGCCTTGTTATGAAATAATCCCATTGATTGTTTGTGGAATCAGACCTAGAACCTTTATTTTCACCCAAATGTAATGAGAAATCCCAGAGAAATGTTTTTGTCACTATCCATTATCACGAGGGTACACAGTGTCACGTCCGGCATTTGCAAAACTTGCTTCATGTCCCTTATTTAAATCTCATAATGTCGTTGTACAAAAGAGAAGCAAGTAACACAGCACTGAACAGCCCAGACTCTGGAGTCTGGCGGCAGGTTGCTCTTGGCACCACTGTTAGTAGCTTTGTGACAATTTACTTCACTTCTCAAAGCTTCAGCTCCATCATCTTCAAAATGGAGAAACAAACACTTCTCACCTCATAGGGTCATTGTGAAGATAAGCGACAACACATGCGAAACACTCAGGGTGGTGGTGGCCAAACCTCAAGTGCATGAAACAGTTTAGTGGATTATTTAGAGAATTTGTGTCGGGTTCCATGAAAATGTGAAGGTCAGATGCTACCATAAATTATCTGTAGCCCTGAGCAGGCAGGCAATGAGAGACAAACCCAGGCCTTCATTCCTGCGGCAGTGTTACTGTGACAGAGATGTCTGAGATGTTACTGTTTCATGACATGCAAATTAACTAATATGTCAAGCTTCTTGGATCTCACATGAGCTGTGGTGTCACTTCTTGGGGTGTTAAGACAGTAGCCTTCGTAATGCATCTAAAATCATCTTCCTCCTTTCCTGCAGAGTACACACTGACCCCTTTTGTTTTCTACTCCAGAAGGAGAGAAAGAAGAAAGAAAGAAAGAAAGAAAGAAAGAAAGAAAGAAAGAAAGAAAGAAAGAAAGAAAAGGGAAGAAAAGAAAAGAAATAAGGGAGGGAGGGAGGGGAGGGGAGGGGAGGGAGGAGGGTGGGAGGAAGGGAGGAAAGAAGGGAAGAAGGGAGGAAGAAAGAAAAGAAAGGTAAAATGCATTTCCTGTATTGCTTTATATTTTAACAATTTAGGTGAAGTAGACAGAATCGTTCCTCGGGGATTATTACTGGCACATGCACAGAGCTTAGAGCAAAGAAGTCGGGTGGGCTGTGAATCTCCGTGTGGGCTCCCAGTGTCATGCAGGCCCACCAGGAGCAGTGTCTACAGACAGCTGGAAAACCAGGCTTCAGTGTCAACGGTATTCACGGCGGGCAGCAGTCCCAAAGAGCTAAGTTTACCTGAGTTATGTTCCCTTGGTCTGTGGACTGTGATTGCAGGTCAGGCTTAGGAGATAGTCCATTAAAGATACCTGGGCAATTTAACGTAATTTAAAATAATTCACGGAACAGATTAAAACTTTTAAGTAAGGATACCTTCATGTGTATCTACGTAGAAATATGAAACATGTAAAACATTAAGATCTACGTACCTTAGTACTATGTGTGTGTGTATGATTTTTAATAATGCATATTGCACGTGTATTGCTAATTTGTGTGCCTGAGATTCACTAGCAAGCCCACCCCTGGGATACTGGTAACATCTTTAGCCAAGCATGATGAGGACCCTGGGCCCAGACCCACCCTCCTCTGTTTCTGTCTGGTTCTGGGCCCCTCCCATCGGCTGCTATATCCCTCCTTGGTTCAGTCTCCTCCCTTAATGTCCAGACTTTGTCTCGGCTCAGGGCTAATACATTATCGCAAGCATTCTCAGGCTGCAGGACTAAAACGTTCCCAAGTTAAATTCTGAATGCACATAGACTTCATCAGCAGTGTTTGCAATGTGTAGCGACATTTACTTCTCTTTCCTTTTGCTCGAGTGTCTTTCAATGTGTACATTGCTGGGGATGTTTTGTAAATGCCCTCAGGAAAAATGTCTGGCTCAAAATTTCCATGAATTCCTGTCTGCAGCTGAAATGGCAGAGGTTTTAGAGCTCCGTGGCTTTAGGGAAGCAAAGAAAAAATTTCCAACGAGTTTTCTCTTCCAATGCGCTCTCCAAATAAACATAGTACTTTTTATGATTGTGTCCTACTAACCCTTCCCCTTCACCCTCCCAGAGAACCTCGGCTGCTTCAGGCCTCTTGGCCAATCGCTCAGGGCCCATCCAAACAATGGCACTGGCTCTTGCATCCTGAATTCTCAGAAAGAGCTTGGTTCTCTTCCTTTCCCACTTTTTTTTTTTAATTGTGGAAAGAACACTTCATATGAGATCCATCTTCTTAAGAAAATTTTAAGTGAACAATGCAGTATTGTTCCCTAGAGCCGCAATGTTGTATGGCAGATCTCCAGAATTTATTCATCTTGCATAACAGAAACTCTATATGCATTGAACAACTCACCCTTTCTCCCCTCCCCGCCCCCCCTCCCTGGCCCCTGGCAACAACTATTCTACTTTCTGCTTCTATGAGATTGGCTATTTTCGATACTTCCTATAAGTGGAGTCATGCAGTATTTTCCTTCTCTACTGGCTCATTTCCCTTAGCATAACGCCCTCCAGGTTCATGGTGTTGCTTATTTGTTTGTTTTCCAATGTACGGAAGGAGAGGAAAGATCTGTGGCCATCTGTGCTAATGGTCTGCCAACATACGATCTTGCTAAACATTTTTATTTACCCATACTTATGCAGGCCTCCTGCTGGGCACCTCGTGGGGTTTAAAGCTCCCCTCTTCCTCCCTAAATTATTTGAAAAGGTGGAATTAATGCTTGGGGCAAAGTGCTCAAATGGAAAATATTAAAACCCAACAAACAAATAAACCTGGATTTGGCCCAGTATAAATGACAGCCTGAAGTAAGTCATAAAGCAAGGATGATTAGAATTGAAATGTCTTCTCCTTTTCTCCAGCAGCTTCTTTTTTTGACATAGAGGACAAGTCACATTCAAATCAATGGCATTCAGTGAAAATGTCACCAAATTTTCATCAGTAAAACAAGAGCATTTCACCCTTACGTTTAAAAATCTATA